>NW_008482034.1:690-1528 GCF_000524495.1 Plasmodium inui San Antonio 1
ATAAAAGAAGGAAGAAAAAAAATGCAGACTGTCCAGGATAATAGAATTTGATCGAAATAGTCGTTCGTTTTGTTCTGCAATAGCACCTATGAGTAGTGCATATATTTAATACATTCTTGTAAATCTTCCAGATTTAAATTAAAGGTCCTCTGCGTCCGTTTGACTATCCATCAGCGGCAAGAGAAGGATGATATAAGAAAAAAATAGCTTCTCTTCTTTGTTGGCTTTGCTTGCATAATGAATTAGAAGTCTCATTTGTTCTTAATTGGAATGCATAAATAATAGTTCCATTTGTATAGGCACAAAATGTAAGCCTCAGCTGAAGGATCAATGGTAATATAATGTATATGCCGCCTTCGTAAAGAAGTTATTTTTCAGAGGCTTCTAGCGTCAAATATACAAAAGAATATGTGCTGACTCATTTATACGGCCTATTTTGCAGATTTTAGCAGACAAAAAGGCATGCAGAAATATATTGTAAGAGAGATGGGACCTCCATATAATTGGTGAACCTGTCATTTCGGTTAAAAAGAAGAGGTACACGCTGTTTTGTCTCATAAATATCTCGACCAGTGTTCACTGTGAGCGAAGAAATAAATTTTATACATTTTCTATGATGTCCTTTCTTTCTTTTTTTTTTTATTATTGGCTAAAGATATATTCTATAATGTCTTAATTTATTTATGTAGGAGCTTCTGCTTTTGTTAAAAATTTTGGATTTGTCAAACTCATTTAAGAAGTAATCTTTACTACATATTTTAACAGTTTAAAACCTACTACAACGTATTTGAAGGTAGTTTAAAATATTTCAACGTATTTTAACGCAGTTTATGATAAC
>NW_008482034.1:2488-8227 GCF_000524495.1 Plasmodium inui San Antonio 1
GTTAATGGCGCATATCTAAGCCGTATCTGTTTTTTTCTTTCGTTTACACGACGGCAGAGATCGAACATATCAAGTCATAGTGTATTTTTATCTGAACGAATTATTTCTCTTTCGACACTGGATTTGTTCTGTGGGGGAAACTTAATATTATGATGTGAATAAGAGTTTCGTGATATCACACATCTCGCCTTTATCTTATATGGAGGATTTAATAGGTTAATTCAGTAAGTGACCAATATAAGCAAAAGGAATACACCTAGCTATCGGCGACATCAGTGGGGGGGGGGGTTCGACATACAGCCATGTGATGACAGCCTTCTAAGGACAACACATCATACAGATAACTTTTTCTCAAAGAGTCAGCCTTAAGAACAGTGGACGCTCCGTATATATATATATATAATAGCTATAGAGGCGTAAGGGCGAGATAAGTAAGGACAAGCACAATACATTATTCATTTATCTGCGCAGGAGATATCTCATTAACATCATTAGCCGGAACAGTTCCTAACCTTCCTGTATTTATAGGATAATCTTGATGCATATTCTTTTTCACATTATGTATACTTTATCAGGTAAACAGAATTAATAAGGAGGGATGAATTTAATTTTATAAGGAGGGGAGCATCGGACCAAGGGGGAGAAGGACACCACTAAATTCCTACATGGAGAAGACATATTATTATATTTGTACCTAATATCTCATTCAGAGTGACCCTGTCTTAATAGGTCCAGGACGTTCACAGCATGGTCCTGTTGAATAGGACCTTAACTCGCATTCGGAAACCGATCGAATCCATGATATAAAACCTGTCTAGTAGCATTCTGTACATAATGCAGAACCCTACAAGCAAGGAACGTATATATACTTGTATTCCGCTGATGCCACAACTCTTCCATGATTATTTCAAAGACTACCATTGAGGAATTCTAATTAGATTCTGTACTCCTTTTATTTTGTCTTGTTTTTTTAAAACATTACAGATATTATGTGGCTCATTAAAAATCTGTAGCTATAATCTTCTTAAGCAAGCAATAAGTTATTTTTAAATCATCCAACTATGAATAGGTATGTAAATTTACCGGCTTCATAATTTACAGTATTGGTAGTTATTTTTTAGTAACAAAAGAAATCGCGCAATTATATAGACAAATTTATTTTGGACCATAGCATCCGTTCTAACAAATAACTAAAGAATCATCAATACACATTAAGCGATAAAGAGTGAGTAAATCCTCCTGAAGGGTCCGGAAAGAAGAAATTTAAACAAGCCTCTACAACATGATCCAGGAAGGCTTAACCCATAACAAATCAATCCTCCCGAGTAAAACCTAAGACTGAACCCTAGAAGGTGCACACTGAGGCAACAGATCTACAGATTAATGGCGAGCCGGATGTGTCGCAAATCCGCAAAGTAAAAACTAAACCTAGACAATAGGTCCTGGACAAATGAAAGAAAAGGATAAAGCATAACGGATAAATATGACACTAACACATAAAAGCAGAAACATAAAAAATGAAACCTGAGCAGTAATCAAAGGAAAAAGCACCATAGGACATGGACAATATAACGTGAATAGAGTACACAATCTCCTGAGAACCAGACCATAAACTCTGAAAATAAAAATCAAAAAAGCCGCATAGACGATGAATCGGATGCCAGGACCATAACCCTACAGCAGTAAAAGTCAAACATGAGACTAAACACTCTAACCTGAAGAGTAAAACGTATCAAGGGAGATCCTACAGACTAAGAACACCCCTCTTAAAGCTAACCAACAACGCACAGGCCCTGGAACCTAAACCTGGAAGACTGAGAACACAGTCATAGGTGCAGAACCCTACGCCCTGCTCCATAACCACTAAAATCTGGGCCCAAAAAATTCCGCCCCAAAACCTAAGTCATAAGGGCTCCCCCCTAAACTGAGAAACTAAACCCAGAGAAATGAACACAGACCCATACACCATGAGGCGTCAACCCTAGACCCTAACCCACTAAACCCTAAATCGTGACTGCTGAAGCCTAGAGAATAAACCTGAATGCTAGACCCTCAAAGATAATCCCTAACCCGTAACACGATGAACCCTACACCGTAACCCCTAAACCATCAGCCATAACCCTAAAGGCCTAAACCCTAAACCCCAGACCCTGATACCCTAACCCGAAAAACTGAGCCCCGAGACCATGGACAATACAACTCATTCCTAGCCCCGAAACCCTGAACCCGGGACCCTGAACTCTCAATCCTAAAACCTGAACCAAGAAGGTAGGCCCTGAAGCGTAAGGTTACTGAAACAGCCCTGAACCGGAGCCATAAACCTAAAACCACAGCGCTTGAACCACAACCCCTGAACCCTAAACCCTAAGACTAAAGCCAGAAAACTATACCCTAACCCTTAAACCTAAATCCTGAATCCCGAACCCTAAAGCTAGACCCAAGCCCCAAGACATACCCCTCAAATCTCAACCCTAACCCGTGAATCCTAAACCGAAAACCCTGAATCCTGAGCCCAAAACCCTAAAGCTAAACCCAGAGACCCTTAATCCCAGACCTAATGGCTAATCCCTAATCCTCCGAGCTCTGAAGGCTAAAACTAGACATCGAACCGCGAAGCCACATCCATCCCCATAATGCATGAAAGGTGCGCCCCGTGGAACTGCCCTCCTTATCCTGGAGCATAAACTTAAACCCTGAACAGCAGCCCCCTCCCCAGACCAAGCCTCACCCCATACCCCAATCCCCAGACTCTAGCTCCCGAAGCCAAGATCCCGGAGCCCTAGACCCAACTCCGCCACCAGGACGCCCACCACTTCCACCCCAATTTCCTGTCCTTCAGCCACATCCACATGGCCCCAGCTTAAACCCGGGTGATCCCCCAGACTGCCCCTCCTGCCTGTTGGATTGATTATGAATCCTTGTCTTCATGGGTGTCCTCATCCACGGCGCTAACTTCACCGCCTCCCTGTGCCAGTCCCGACCCGTAATGTTCCTGAACCGTGCCAGTGAGCAGCCCGGCTTTATGGAGCAGCACCCCAAGGCTGGTCCCTCTTTGGTAGTTGTCCTCCATCCTTATCCCCTGCTGGGGTGACTTTTGCTGGGAGGCGCCTCTTGGATGTGGGTGGTGTCTCCCCCCTTGGCTCCCCCCCCCTGGACTCTGGAATAATCTATGGCCGACCTTCCCCCCACTGGGCGGGTCCAATTTCCTGTTCCCTCACCATTCAAGATGTTGGAGGAAACCTGTACTCCCGCCGCTGCTCTTGTTCGTGTCTAGGTTCCTCCCCGCCTCAGGGGCCCCTGATTCCCCATACGCTGGGCTCGACTATCTTTGCTGCTTCATTTGGTCATCCAAATTACTGACATAGACGTCATTCCTTGCTCGTCCCTGGCACTGCGTTCCGTGACGTCCGGTCCTATGGACCTAATTTGGCCTCTGAATCGTCGTTTTCCTATTGCTGTTGGTACTTCCACTTCACCTCGATACTTTTGGTTTGTCTTTCCTGTTGGTGGGTGTTTCCGTCGCTTTTCTCTTAATTCCCATACCCTACCCTTAAGAAACTCCTTCCCCCACTTCGTCGTGGCCGCCCGAAGATCCTCTTCCATATATACCAAACAAACGGAATCGAAGCTCCCCCTACGGCCACGGCGCTGATTGTCGGCACTACGCTCAAGCCGGATGTTTTGCCCTCCCGTCCAATAGACTCCTCATATCGTGTTTGTGCTTCCTCTACTGTCTTCGTGATTTCCTGCTGATTCTTGCTCAGCCAGTCTTCAGCCTCCTATAAAGAAACAAGAGTCCCGATCAATATTTCCTTCTATTCGACGTTGGTTCCATCCTAGGTTGGCTCGTTCTATTCTTTCTTGGACAGAAAGCTCTGAACCCGCTACCCTCCTATCTTGCGTCTCCTTTTAGCTGTTGGGTTTATTTCGGCTCCCTTCACTTCCCTCGGGACGGTTCTATTCTCCCTCTCTGTCCTCGTCGCCCCGTGGCTCCGTCCCGTTTTTTCTCTTCTGGAGGTTTCCATGGGCCTCCTTCCCCCTCCGGCTTCCTCCCCCCTCTGCCCTGTGGTGTGTTGCGTTTCCCTCCTTCCTTCCCCGTTTCGTCCTGTTTCACAGAATCTTTGGTCTGCAAACTCTTTTTTCCTTGGTGACGACAGAAGCCGTGTCCGAATTGTCTGGAGTCGGTTCCTTACCTGCTGTTTTATGCTGTTGGGGGGCCCTGACTGGCAACTAGTTTGATCGTCGGGCATGACGACACAGCTTGGGGTTTGGCTGTATCGGTTGTTTCCTTCCCCTGGGCATTGTAATGCATAGGCCCTGGTTCTGAATCCCTTCTGTATCCGACTCCAGAACTTATCACTGCTGTCCCCTAGTTTCACATAATTTCCTCGTCCTATTCCTATTTTGGCTGAATTACTGGTCATTAGCTTCATCAACTCCTCGGCCACTTCAGGGCCTCCCCACTTTTCGTACCAGTCGTATAATGTGGCACATGGACTTTTCTTCGTCTTTACGTCGATCCATTCTTCTCCTTGCGCCCCAATGTTCATCATAACTGTCAGAAAGATTACGAAGATATCAATACAGTTCACAAAGCTCCTCTGTTCGGCTTTCTTGGAATCAAACTGCTGGTCCCACTTAAACGGCTTCCACTGCTTCTCCACGTCTCCGTAGTCACAAGCCCTGGTATCCCGGCTGCCCGCAAATGCTCCTAATTTGTCTGCTGTGCACTGACCCTGTTCCCATGTCCCCTGTTGTCCCCCGTCCCTGATTAAATTACTCATCCATGCTCCCAGATTCCTGCAGATAATCGCCGCTGCTGCTGGGGCATGTACATGCCGAACATACCCTTCTCCTCCCACATTTTCCCATCTCTTGCTCCCGTTGAGTTCTTGTCCCTCTTCCACCCCCTGTCTGGGTTTCAAAATCCTGAGGGTGCGCCCTTCGTCCCCTGGACTAGCTGACCCTCTGCTCAGTTCTTCCAGATGTCGCACGAAAAAATCATGTAGACTCGCCATTGGGCTCCCTGATTTTCTGCGTTAAACTGCGTACCGGGTTGCTGCTACGCCTGGGCTGTCATCTGTTGTTCCTTCCTCTCGTAGTGTGCTCGTCTGTCATGGACTGGGCTCCTGGTTCTTTCTCGGGGCTGCGCTGTCCCAGGACTTCGGTCTCCTGCTGGCTCCTCAGGTGTTCCTCCACTGAAAGACTCCGCCTATTATCGCCGAACCGTCCCTCCTTGATCTAGCTCCTATCCTGCTCCTCAGCCCCTCTTCTTGGGTTCCCTCCCTTTGGCGTGTCTTTAGCTTGCCTACCTGCTCCCTCTCCTCCTCCTACAACTCCTCCCTTGTCTTCGGGATGCCCGCTCTCCTTCCTCCTGTTGGTTCTCTCCTCCTCCCTGTCAGGAGATGCTGTTCCTTGATGGCAGTGTACCCTCCTGATCTTGCGTCGTGGCGTTCTGCCGATGCCTCCCTTGTACCCGTCCTCTCTCTTTTTCTCTTTTGTCGATTGCCCTTGAAAGAGGCGGGGGGTTCCGCCCTTGCGTGTTCAGGCACTTTTTACTCTCTCCTCCGTTGTCTTGCCTTTTGCCACCCAGCTCCTGTGTTCTGGGCCCCGGCTGTCCTGTGGGTGTCGTCGTGGCCCCCCCTTTCGCTGTTGTGTTACCCTTTCTGTTCTCCTTCTTTCCCCCCTGGCACTATAAAGATCACTGGGGTCCTTGACGTTGGCTGGGAGGGGAGATCC
>NW_008482035.1:0-849 GCF_000524495.1 Plasmodium inui San Antonio 1
GCATTTATATGCCTGAGATTATATTTGGGAGCACATATGCATGATGTCGTTTTAGTATTCTTTTGAAACATATACCTCAGTAATGACACAACATAACCTTGAATTAATAATTCTCAAACTACTACAAAAGTGCAGAATACAGTTACACTTACTACGTTGGTATCGTGAAATGAGGAATTTATGGTATGTATGAGCTGCAGACGGTCCGTTCGATGTATACACAAAAATTTATTTTACCGTAACCATAGTATGTTTCATTAATGATGTCTTTTTCAGAGGCATAGCAATATATTTTGGATTTCATTCTGAAGTGCATTTTTATTGAGTAGTTTACAAGAATAGAGGAGAGTAAAGTTAGTGCATACATAGGTGTTCTAAGAATTTAGCTGGATGAGTTTAAACGGTATTGTACCCCCTTATATGGCAATACAGCCGATACTGTCCTTGGGTAAAATGTTGGCTAATCTTAGTAAACTATTTGAATAGTATTCTTCATATGATTGTTTTCAATGTTATAGGTATTTTTATGACTAATGCATAAACATGATATAATATGATGTGTCTATTTCTAAGAGATTTTTTTACATAAAAAAACTGTTCCTATGCTGATTATGCTGGATGATCACATTCTTCTAAATGATAAGTTAACTGAGGAATTATAAAATTAATTCCGTCTGCTACTACGGAATATTAACACGCCGAAAAGAAGGAAAGTTATTTGACTGGTATGTTTTATCGGTTTAAGACAAATTACTCTGTTTCACAATTTTCTAATCATTTTGTAGAATTTTATTGTAGACATCAGAATTCTATTAAATTGATTCATGCAATACAAATGTTGTTGCGATT
>NW_008482035.1:3487-5522 GCF_000524495.1 Plasmodium inui San Antonio 1
TTCTTGTAATGGCACATTAAAAAGTGGAACCTTCCAAACTAGACAGTGCTATATGTATTGGTTCACCCAGTTTGTTGAATATATGGTTAATGACGAGTGAATACTCCCTCAATGAATATTATAATATATATTGTTTCACATATATGAGGGGGAGGGAAGCGGAAAAAGAGAAAGAATTGGGAATAAAAAAGTCCCCCTATGGATTAGTAGAATTAGTTTTCCCTAAAAGATGATTATCCTTTTAGTGCGATGAATGTATATAGATATCAATATGTGGAATATCCGGCAATGACGATTTAGAGTATTGGGTACGATGACTATATGAATCGGAATGTGCGAATAATTATTTTTGGAGACCTCTCTTCTGCAATGTTATAATTCTAATGTAATATATATGTGTAACATATTCCGATGAGGATGAGATTACTGTCCTATCGACAGCATGTATTACCTTTTACTGATTTGAACATCCAGGAATATATTCTTCTTGGGAATTACTTCCTGTTACAGTATTTATAGTAATGCTATGTTCTGTTATATAGTAAGCAAATCTGTATACCTGAGTTGAATCATATTCTATGATTCCCACTTCCTGTTGTTTGGAGTATAGTATGTGTAGAATTGTACTGTAGTATGAACATTTGAAATTTATGTATTCCTCATGCGCAATTTTTGTGTATATCTATCGTAGTTATTTATAGCGGCATCTGTGATTTTAAGGATGTATTTCTTCCGTGATTGTATTGAAATTCTAAATAGTACGGTTTTCCCGTACGGTGGCTATTAAACAAAGGGATACACAATGAAAGCCAATACACGAAAAGGAATGTTTAGTTATAATCATAAATCGTGTTTTATGTTTCAATATACCCCTGTCATTGAATATTGCAGGAAAAGAAATATACGGCGGCAAACCAATGTTTCATTGAATAAAGATGAGACAGTATGAAGGATTTCAATAGAGGAGTAGTTTTCAGCAAAACAAAGAATTACTTTTTCCCCACTTCTTAAAGAATAGTGAGTAGAGTATTATTAGATACAGCATCTGTGTTGACTAATTAACCAGCTGCAGTGTATTATCTTAAACAATAGGAATCCTCAGAGTAATCAGTCATATAATTATACAATGGCATTAATGTGAACATCCTGTACTTCATAGTAATAAGATGTCTTTCTCGTCTTTTGTTTTCTGTCTCGTGGATAGTTATTATTATAGCATAGTATAATGGACATTCACGATTTTTCTTTCCCTATAACACAATGTCACTTTGGATACTGCTCTGTTAAATACAACCTCCTACGTGTTTATTATTTTCTTATTTGGAGTGTCCGTTATCTATGAGAATATAGAATGATGAACTCTTCTTTAATGATGAGGGGAATCTGTGGAAACTCCTTCCAGAATTTAATTGCGACATTGAATATGTCTTCAACAGAGAGTATTTATTCAGAAATTGGTTAAAGAGCGCAATTATCCATTCCCCTTGCTCACCATATACTGATATACTCCGTGAATAGATATGTATAATATAAAGGCTGTTTTTATAATTACAGGAATATATACCCGGCGATTATCAATCTATATTCATCCCTTTTCGGATTCTATCGTTATTTATAATAGAACACATATTGTTTCAAATACATCAATCTAATTTATGATATATTTTCGCGTCGTACGCTTAGATAAACGAAAATAATCGGGAAGAAGCTATGGAGACGGGGAAATATAAAATAACAGCACTAAATCGTCAGCACAAACTTTGCTACGCTGAATTATTCCTTCCCCCCAAATCTCTCTTTCCTGCATCACGGACTGTAATTCGAAATAAAATCACGGAGAGGGCTCTTAAGTGCAGATGACAGCTCATATATATATGATACATGCGCATAATAGCAATCATGGTGGACCCATATATATGTAGTCCACTTTATATCTGGATTATCTTTTGACATTTCGAATCTTATTTGAGAGAAAATTCTGAAAACAATTACAGGGGAATTCCTCTATCGTTATTAAGATGCTTTTATAGGCCTC
>NW_008482035.1:6027-8328 GCF_000524495.1 Plasmodium inui San Antonio 1
AGTGGAGTAACATATATGAATATATATATTATCCTCCAGATATATACTGTCACTCATAATGTGATATAGAATCCTACTTATAAATATATAATTAAATACGGCACCATGATAAACGATTCTTATTAAGAAGAAGACATAATGATAAGACAGGGAAGATATGTTCTCAAGAGTAATACAAAATGGTATCTTGGTGGCCATAGTCTCTATTCTGTCTCGTTCTCACGATGTAATACGCAATAGAAGTTAAAGGATATATTACAACTGTATCCTGCCCAATAGCGTCATGTATATGGTTGTATATTATATGATTGTATCCTATATTGTCATTATATAGATATCTAAACACATATATAGAAGATTTTATAGATATGTAGCTGTTCTTTCATACGCATGTTTTACGAATTCATTTATCTCTACCTATTCCATGATTCTGTCCAGAGTACCGCTCAGAGTTATCATGAGGAGCCATGTCACAGAAATGTAATCAGAAATCTACTCTCCGCCATTATTGTGGGAGACGCACTTCATACAGGAAGGAAACTATTTTCATTCAATGCCACTGAAGAGTCACAGGAATATCCGTTGGGTAAGAATAATAAAACAGATAAATTACAATTGAAACATATCCAACATGTACTCTTTCCAGAGAAAGTCATTAAGCGATGCCAAATAGATCTCCTAAAAGACATCGTATTACCAAATCCAAAGCCAGTAAACGGAAAAAGCGGCACATTGGAAAATGTTATCACGCCCAGTAGACTCATGGAAGAATCTGAATGGAGCACACTGCTGCGAAGCCTGTTAGGGAAAGTGTCACAGGAGGTAAGGAATGGACAGAAGGAACTACCGAGATATCCAAACAGAATAAGACACATATTGAAGTCATTGCAAGGTAATATATTTAAAAGGCGTCTTATGAAGCAAATAAAGTTAAAAGAATGGGATAAGACCCTCTTGAACACGGACTTCAGAATTGATTACATATTAAAAGAGTTAGAGACACATTCGCCGACTCATATGTTATTAGTCATGACAATGCTACAAGAATTAGTAAATATTATAGTAGGAAATAGTCTAGTCAATAAGTCCCAATTGACAACTTCGGAAAGCATTCTACTTACCCATAAATCCATACAGAAGGGACAATTTAGTCACTTGATGATACTGCTGTTTCATCTACTCAACCATACTCCTTATTTAGAAAGTAATGTGTCTATACATGAAGCCAAATATTTAAATAAAATTACAGTAGACAATACATGGATGCTACTGGCAACAAAGTATCTGGTGCTACCGGTTGAGACACAGCAAAACTACGCATATGCCAGTAGAGACAGTTCAGCTAACGAGGGTAATGAAGTAGGGCTTAACACGGAATCAATACAGGAAGCTAATCTCGCAAATGAAGTTCATGTTAAGGACATGTTCGATGGAAAACAAGCAGCTGATGATCCAGAGCAGGATTCTCTAACAGGTGATTGTAACTTATTTAGAAAATTAGGAAACTTGGAAGAAGAAAAGCCGCATAGATCTGAAATGCTACACGGGAATATCATTAGAGATGGAATCCATGCTTATAAAATAGATGACTTCCCAAAGAGCAATCATCGCTTACGTGAAAGAGCTGTAAACATAGAAGATGATTTATTTAAATTATGCCAATCTATACAGAAAGATTCAGAAGACTGTACAAATGAAATGTCATGGAACGTTGATTCAACATATAAGGCTGCATTATCTCCAGATAGTGGTTTATGTAACTTCTACAGATCCATAAGGCACGGCCCAATTGTAAAAGAAAAAAGATTACTTTTAGAGGAATCTGCAGAAATAGGTGATGACCAAGGAAAAGATGAATTACGACCGGGGAGAGATTCACCAAGAAAAGCTACCGTAGCAGCGGGAATTCATTTCTTAATAATAAATAGAGCTGTCAAGACAAATACAAAAGGAACAACCAAAGTAGGAACATTCACCCACCTTAGAAATGGAAAGAACATCGATATAAAGCAAAAGGACCAGTTCCTGAGAAAATTGAATTCCTTGGAAAAAGATGAAGTTCTCTTCACAGAAAGAATACTACCTGGAGTTGCCTGCACAGTCAGACAGAATGCAGTGAAGACACGGAACATGTCGGAAGAGGGTAATTCTTTGAAATCAAATTACGGCTTGTCTAAGAGAAGATTATCATGGAAACATAGGTGTTTGAGATCAGTTGAAGTTAGCACTAGAAACAAATCGTCGAAAAGAAGTCATTCCTTGAGCATAATTGATGCAATCTTCGAAGACAAATTCTCCGAA
>NW_008482036.1:0-1776 GCF_000524495.1 Plasmodium inui San Antonio 1
ATTAGGTATCGTGACAGCAATAGATCTTTTCCTTCTTCCTTCGGGCTATTCCGGTATTCCCATATGAGCGACGTGTTTAAGTGTGTACGTACACATATATACGCCTATGTTCGTATGCATCACGGCCTGTGTCTATGTAACTATCTGTGAACACCTAATAAGAGGCGGAGTAGTAGCCCGAAGATGCAAATGTATCAGACTTGGATGATACACGTGAGAGAGGAATGTTAACTTTTTTCGCAAAAGCAAGCCGTAAAGGAATGAAAAAATGAGTAGTGTACGCTGTTCTAAATCATAAACAATTGAATTTCCTTCTGAGCATTGTTAGTTGTTCGGGGTGTTCCCCAAATGAGTTCAGGGCCTCCTTAAATTATTTCAAAAAATGGTATATTCGCAAAACAAAGGTAATCCTGTACACATAATGCCCATTGTTATAACACAAACAGGTGCCCAGTGGCGTGAACAATTTACACATACGAGAAGGTAGGAACTTTTAAACTTCATAATGTGTATATTGAGAGGGAGCATATAATCTGTGCAAGAAAAATATTTGTAAGAAATGAAGTACTAAGCGTGAAGAAACACGCATATACGTATTTGTGTTAAACTTTTGACCAGATTTTGCACTCCCGTAAAAATTAAAAGAGTTGAAAAAATAAAAATATATGTCGCTTCACATTTATTCATTTTCCACGAACAAAATGAGAATATTTTTATTGTTCATGGAGCCGGAAATGAGGAACATCACCTCACATGGGCCTATCATTCACAAGGAAATAAATTAACCAGGTTAAACACAGTGGTTAAGAGATGCTAATGTCCTTCTTATGATAATGCCCACATGCGGTTAGATAAATCGATACAAGGAATAGTTTTGTCTGTATACTATTCCATGATGAGCCAAAGGTATGGAGTACCTCATCTTTTACAAGAGAAGTCCAAAGAAGCATTCGAGTAAGGGAAAGATCAAGGTCAAAGCTAGAGTATTATTTAGGGGCAAGATCGAGATATGCCTCAAGAGGAAACAGAAGGGTTGGATGTATAAACAGGTTACTATTAGTAGGAAGAACAAGGCAAGATTAAGATCCGGGCCACGGGCAAGATCCAGTGCACCGGTAAGGGACAAGGTACGGTCAAATGTGCCTACAAGATGAAGTATAAGTCCAAGTCAATATGTAAGGTCACGTGCATACATAAATGCTAGAGCAAATGGAAATGTGAAGTGTATGGGGAAGTATACGAGTAAATTAAAAACTAATGGAAAATGAAAATGGAAGTTCAGAAGAAAAAGAATGGGAACGTCTAAGCAAAAGGTTAAGTACGCGTGTAAGAGCAGGTGCAAGAACAAGGTCAAGGAAAGAGCAAGTGTAAGTTTATGGTCAATTGCAAAGGTACAGGGCAAATATACGTGAAGATGGAAAGTGGAGCCCACATACAAATACATGATCAATTGCAAAGTCACGCGGCACGGCCATAACAGGTGTAGGGTCAACTGCAAAATCACAAGGCTTTGGAAAAAAAAAAAAACAAAAAAGTCAAAAATGTTCGCGTGCGAAACAGCCCATAGAAAAAGAAAAAAAGCACAAAGAGGAAATGAAACAAGGAATATAACTGACTTATGACATTTCTGTAACCATGTAAGATTAAGTGAATTTTTTTCCTATTTTCCGCTCACCTCACACTTTTTCGATCATGACGATTAAAAAATTAGTCGAAGTATGAGAAAAAATTATGTGAGTATATTCGCGGCAATATGTAATGAATTTTCGCGCCCAA
>NW_008482036.1:3771-4291 GCF_000524495.1 Plasmodium inui San Antonio 1
ACGTGTATGTTCGAAAGGAAAGGAAAAAAATAAATAATCGTAACATCAACTTGTATGGTTAAGAAAGGGAAATTACAGTAAAATGTAACCCTTACAGTTAAAAAAGAAAAAAAATAACATCGAATTCACAGTGTACGGTTAAAGAGAAAAATATAAGGCCAAATATAGCACTTAGGGTTTAAAAAAAAAATCTTATTTTTAACTCTTACCGTTTAAAAGAAAAATTAAGTTTATACTTAATCGTAGGCTGAAAATTGATACCATATACGTAGGACGAAACTGCTAAGTTGAGGACAGAATAATTCAGAAATACACCTCAGGGAACATATAACATCTCTACATTGCAATTGTCATGTTTTAACTGTTGTATATGTTTTGTGAGCCATTGAAAAAAAATCCCTTGAAAAGAGAGAATTAAGCTGATGAATGAGGTACCTCTTAAAGTAGCCCTGTATAACCTTTAAGGTATGTTCTTTTTTTTTTTTTGAACTCCCAAGCGATTCCTCGTATTTGAGCAAGT
>NW_008482036.1:6261-8123 GCF_000524495.1 Plasmodium inui San Antonio 1
TCCATGTGAACACTCACATATAGGCACAATGCAACTGATCAGTTTTTTCGAATACGTCAGAACACCTAATAAATAACTGAACAGTGTTTATGTTCTTAAGGTCTTCCTCTTTCCATTCGGTTGTACATAACTGCGGGTCTTTTATACTCTCATATGGCACCTCATACGAAGGAGAAGTTGTTCAATATTCACCAAACAGAGAGGAGAAGAGGTTAAAAATGGAACTTCCTTGTCTATCAAGTGAAGTAGATGCGTGTATATACAAGTATATAGACGGATATGTGCCTTCTGTCTCCTCCTCCCGTGTCTGTATAATCGCAACATTTATGCACATATAAAAACATGCATACGCTTCAAAAAGGAATACAGGTCCTTGGCCCAGGTAGAATAAATTTAAGGCGCTTTTATAAGGAAAACCCAAAGACGCATTAAGTCACGATTGCATGCACGCATGTATAGGTCATGCAGCTCCTAATTTGGTTCTTGCGCACTTTTAAAAATATTTGTCATCGGTTCGAAGTGTGGTACTGGGTATTGTGTCGAAACAACCTTTTTTTTAATGCATCGTAAGAATTCGATAGCATTTGTTCGGGGTTGGGAAAAAAAATAAGGTACAACAGAATGATCCGGAAAATAGGCCCAGGAGAGAAAGGAGAAAAAATGATATGACATATGTTTAAAATGTAGGGAGAAAAAGAAACCATAATGCTGTAATTAACGTGTATGTTCGAAAGGAAAGGAAAAAAATAAATAATCGTAACATCAACTTGTATGGTTAAGAAAGGGAAATTACAGTAAAATGTAACCCTTACGTTAAAAGAAAAAAATAAGGCCAAATTCAAAGGGTACGGTTAAAGAGAAAAATATAAGGCTAAATATAGCACTTAGGCTTTAAAAAAAAAAGCTTATGTTTAACTCTTACCGTTTAAAAGGAAAATTAAGTTTATACTTAATCGTAGGCAGAAAATTGATACCATATACGTAAAACGAAACTGCTAAGTTGAGCACAGCATAATTCAGAAATACACCTCAGGAAACATATAACATCTCTCCATTGCAATTGTCATGTTTTAACTGTTGTATATGTTTTGTGAACCAGTGAAAAAAAATCCCTTGAAAAGAGAGAATTAAGCTGATGAATGAGGTACCTCTTAAAGTACCCCTGTATAACCTTTAAGGTATGTTCTTTTTTTTTTTTTGAACCCTCAAGCGATTCCTCGTACTTCAGCAAGTATATAAATATAGGTATGACAAATCATATTTTCCGCGTGACATTCTCTATATTATTTCTTGTGTCACTTTACGTAAAATATTTAAAAAAAAAAATACTCAGAAAATTGAGAGATTCATACATATAATGAGAAAAATATGTTAACCCTATATTTGCGCAAATTCTCGTGGATTTTTTTGAAACTTCCGCCTTTTTCTTGTGCACCACCTTTGTACACTACCTCGAAGGAAAAACCCTTAATGGTCATGAGTTCCTCATAGTTTTTACCTTTATTGCGGCGATTTTTAATATGTCCGTAATATATATTAAAAAACGAGAGGTGGGAATACGAAAGAGCATAGCCTCTTAAATTTTTACAATTTGTAGCCCCTCCTTGTGTGCACTTCCCATTCAAGTCATGTGGGGGACGCTCATAAGATAGCTTTTTCGCAGTATTTTTCTTGAACGTATTCCCTCAGTTCAACAGGCGCTCACGTGATTTCTTTATATGCATGCGTTTTTTAAAGCGAATACACGGAGGCTCAGCTTGCAATAACGAGAAAGCTCGTGAGCTCGGTACCACAAGCCGTTGCACATAAGGGGTGTGTTTATTCTTTTTTATTTCATCCTTGTGTGCATATTGTTCTTCGTG
>NW_008482037.1:0-5390 GCF_000524495.1 Plasmodium inui San Antonio 1
TTCTTCCTATGCTGTTCTTTGCCCTGATTTTTTAAAATACGGTGATTCCTCCGATGATGACGTGCCCTCCGCAATCTCAGAGCTGACTCAATCTCAATATTAATAGAGCAAACTCTCCCTCGCTGAGAATGCCTTGTGGCCTCTCCGGCTTCAGGTTTCTCCGCCCGTTTCTCCGGTATTTCTGACCTGACCTTCCAGCTTCCTGAGTCGTCATTTTTCGGCTCCTCGGCTCTAACCTCATGCTTGTCTCCTCAACCTCTCACCCTTCGCTTCTCATGCGCTCCTTCTTATTCTCCTGGACTTGTGCCCTTACCTGCTCAAACTTCGTGATGTCCCCTTGTTCCAGTTTCGTCTCTTGTTGTTCGTGAATAACCTCGCAGTCCTGGTTATTGACTGTTCTTAAACAGCTCACTTCCCAAACTTTCTCGTCTGAGGGTTTCTTCATACACTGAAGTTCTGTAACATAACTTCCTACCTTCTCAAAAAACCTGCGCCAGTGACTACCTCTAGCTTTTCCTGCCTGAAATATTCTTAATCCCGCGCGTCCTATCTCCTTTTCCTCCATATTATTAAACCACTCGTTCATTACTTCCGATGCTACTTTTCCTCCCGCCCAGTCGTTCAGGGCTCCATAAATCTGTTGACATGCATCTTCTTCTCCTATTTTCCAACCGTCCTCCTTGGCAGAAATATTCTGATACAATGTCAAGATTATACTCAATAGGTCCATACACGTCGCTAAGTTCCTGTGATGTTTCTGTTGCTTCCATAATCCTGAGGAACGCCTTAATCCAGACCATTCATTATTGTTCTCCCTTGGTTCACAGGCTGCGCTAGGGATTCCAGTAAATAAAAATCCCACCTCCTCCACTTTGCACTCCGAAGCTTCGGGAGACCAGACGCCGTCTGCTGTCTCTTCTAAGTTATTGATCCACAACTCTACTGCTTGGCACATCAACATACTCCTCAGTTGGAGATCATGTAACCCTGTGAAACCATCTCCTAATGCCCGCTCCCATCTGTTCTCGTCGATTGGCTCTGCTGTCGTATTCGGCGTCTGTTCTAATTCCTTCAACCTTATTCCTTCGGTCGGTTCCTTCGCCTCAGTGCCGAGGTCCCGCTTGTCCCACAGCCTCTTTTCTATCCAACTGCTGAATCTTAATGCCATTCTGTTTGAATGCCTCCCTTCTTTTATGACTCCTCTGGCTCCACCTCCCTATTTTAGCGATTGTGCTGGTGTTTGGCAGTTTCCGATCCTTACCTTTGCCGACGATCACTTACTCATCCGGCGTGTTAACCGTGTCGGTTCCCGGACTTAACCTCCTCCGTTGAGTCCGCTTCGTTTGTTCTTTGAACTTCCTTCTTCTTCTCCCCCTAGACGTCTTAACGTCCCCCTCCCTTGCCCCCTAGGGCTACTTATTCGGCTTGGTTTCCTCCTCTTCTCAGTTGACGTACCCCCCCACGTCCCAGTTCCTTCTGAGTCCACCCTTCTCCTTTTCCGCTTCTCTTATTTCCCTCCCCCTACGTCTCCTTTTCCGTCGCCTTGGGGGCCCACCTATCCCTTTATTTCGTTATTTCGTGGGGCACCAGTGCCCTTTCCCTTAGGACTGTGTCGTTCTTCCTGGCGTTTTTCCTTATCCCCCGCCCCTTTTGAGTTCACACTCCCTGTCACCCCCTCCTTTGCTTCGCAATTCTCTATTCAGATGCCCCTTCTCTCTTTTCTCCTGACAAGCGCTACATCTTCGCTTCCTCCTGCAGTTGCTGTCCACTCTATCCTCTGTCATCTACTCTCCTCTTCTTCTAATGCAATTCTCTCTATTGGCCTGGCCGTGCAGGTCCTGCCTCCGACTAACGGTGATGATGACTAATCTCCTGTTCATGACGTCTTATTGGTCGTACCACTGCTCCGTGTTCCTTCTTTGGCGTCTATCCCGCTCTCCGATCTTTTTGACCTAGACCTCTAGCTCTATCTGAGACTTCTCTTTCTAGTGACTCCCTGGCCCTCCTCGAAATTCCCCGGAGTCCAATAGGGCGCGTGTCCCCGGTTGACCTGTACCTCCTGGTACCTTCCGTGTGGCTAGAGCTATCTCCTGGCTTGTTACCGTCTCTCTTCCGTTCTAGTCCTGTTTCTCCCTTGTTAATCCCTCGCTTCTTATGTTTCCTTAGCCGCAGCCGGTTTCTCAATTTGCTCCGCCCTTGACCTGTCCGCTTTGAAACTTCGAAGGACTCCTCAACTTCTTACCTGATTCTCAGATTCCCTTCTGTCCTGACTTGGGTCCCAAGTCTTGACTCGGTAGGTTGCCTTTTGTGCCTCTCAATGTTCAGAGACCTGTTCATCGGAGGCCTCTTGATACCCAGTCGCTTCCCTTCTTTCCTTCTGGTCCTGCCTCCGTCTCGGTCCGGTTGTCTGTTATCTCCTCTAAACCACCCGGCTCCTTGGTGGATTGGAATTTTCTGCTGAGTCTGACTCGGGAGGCTTTTGAGTTGATTCTGGGTCTTGAGGTTTTCGCTGTTGTTTTGTGGGATGTCAGGTCCTGACTTGCGAATTTCAGTCGCGACCTCCTCCCGTTCCGGTTTATTAGTGCCCCCCTACTCATTACCGGATTTCTGCAACGGCTGGTCTGATTATCTCCTTCTTCTTTTTTGGGAATTTAATCACGAATTCTCCTCAGAGCATGCCTGATAGTCCGCTGTTTTAGGGAACGGTCCCTTCACTGCCCCGGCTTCCCTTCTGAGGTATTCCTTTGACTTGGGGCGTCTGTCCCTTAGTGTTGTTCCCTTTTCATAACTACTCTTACTGTCCTGTGTCTGCAACTGCTTATCCTGAATACGCTCGCTCCTTAACTCCCCTCTCCTTCCTTGAAGACTTGGGCCCTGACGTGGCTTGTTTTTTTAATTCGCTGCTTTTCTAAATGGCTCTGTCCCTGACGAGGATTCTGCGTCTCTTCTTGGGCGATTTAGTCCCTAGTCCCCGTTTCACCTCTATCTTGTCCTTCTTTGGTTATCCTTATTGATTGATACATTAGACGTGCCTGTTCCTCCTGTTCCTCTTTTGAGTGGTTTCTTGAGCCTTGATTCGTTTTTTCTTGTTAGAGACTTTCCTTATGCTCCCCTCGTTTACAGGAGATGACTGCAGGAGGGTCGCCTGTTGTTTAATATGCAGCTTCCGTTGCCGCTTCGTTGAGACAATCAGAGAGGCCTTGGGGAATCTGTCCTTCTGACTCTATCTATCGATTCCACTTCGGGAGTTCTTCCTGCGCCGTCTGGGAGCCCTCCATTCATCTTGTCTGTCATTTACTTGTCATCCTGTTCTTAGGTCCGGGGCTGTTCACCTTCTTCGGATGACGACGCGTTTTCAATGTTTACCTCTCCTTGAGGCCTCTCTTTTTTACTAGACCCTTGACGTGCATACCATAAGTTTCCCTTCTTATTTGTCTTAACTCCTCATAACCCCTCTCCTGATACTGTAGCCACCCTACCGGCTCCCTGCTAGTTTTTCTCACGTGTACCTCTGGATTGAGGCTTTTGTCTGTTTCGGAGCCTGTTTTTCTTCTGGGAAGAAGACTTGTGCTTTCAGATTTGATCGCCTGGTTCGAATCTAACCCCCCCTGTCGTTTCTGAACTTGTGACTTGAGAACTCGGATATCTATTCCTAGCTCCTCCTTTTTCTGTTTGTCCGCTCCCTTAGGGAGCCTGCCTAATCTCTGGGAATGTTCGGCTCTCAGACTTTGTGATGCCTACATTCCCCTTATCCTTCTCTATTTTTGAAGTTTACGTCCCTTGACCTCATCCGGTGCTGTGAGTTATGCTGATTTTCTAGGTTTCTCCTTATTATTCCTTTCTGAGGAAGTTCTAATCTGGCGGTTTATTGTTGATTTTATTTGACAATTAAACGCCATTAGAGATCTTATCCTCTGGAAGGGGCTGTGGGGTGATCTTCCCGTTCGACGTGTTACATAAACCCTACATCTTCCACTTTGGCCTCTTTTGGCCTGGGAGCCTTCCCTGCCCCATCCTCCTGGGGAGTTGACTCTCCTTGTTAAATTTTTCATTCGCCCCTTGCAGGGTGTCATGTCCTTTTTTACGCTGTGTGAAGTCTGTACAGACTGGTCACTTGGTCCTCAGGGCCCTTTGAGGGATAAGGGTTATGTAGCCTGACCCGTATCCTCCCTGGTGACTTTGACTTCTTCCTTCTTGTGATTTTGTCAGTTCTGAGTGTTGTTTTTAGGATCTTATCTCTCACCTAATGACTAATTCTTTCGTTACGATTGTCCTTTGAGATTACTCGACTTGGATTAGATAGCTGCTGACTGCTGCTGATCTTATTGATTCAATCTTGGGGGGTTCGCTTCTTTAGCTTTTACTTCGGTGGGGTACTGTCTGGGCCCCTTAAGTGGGCTTGCTGGTTGGTGTTTCCTATCTGAACCCCTACACGGCTTCGATTCCTTCTGCTTTTCCTTAATTGAAGTCCTTTCTTTTGGTATTGACTTCCACTTCACGGTTCCAACTGGTCCTCTATCCCTCCTGCCTATTAGGACTTGACCTGTTGTACTTGATGGGTGTTCTTGTCCGTTTAGATTTCTATTCGTCATCATATAGTCACGGTAAAGGCCCGGCTGATTATTCAGATCTGTCGTTTCAGCCTCGTTAGATAATTGCTGCTCTGTTTAGCTTTCAGCTATTATATCCCCGATTTAACTGGTAGTCTTCCTGTTTGATTCCTTGTATCCTTAGATTCCTGAGGGAGGCTTCCTGTTGTTAATAATTGTCAGCACTTCCTTGACCAGTTCTATTGCGGCTTTACTTCATTTTTTATTTTGGCTCCTTCTGACTTCTTGAGCTTACACTAGTCCTCCCTTCTCCGTAATTTTAGTTCAACTCGGACTTCTGAGCAAATTCGATTTTGCCTCCTTTTTCATGATTTGGCTCTTTGAAGTCCTTTTCTTTTCTTGGAGTTGGATTTCTCCTATGTGTTCTTTGTCAGTTTTGTTTCCAAGTATTGCTTCGAGTTTTGAGGCTTGGGTTGGAGTACTGTGTCCTCGTTTGTTTAACTTTAAGATGATTTTAAAGTTGGGATTGATCTTTTCGATTTCTGTTGGTTTCTTCCTGATGACGTTTTATAGTGGGGATCTGTCGTTGGGCTTTGTTGCATAAATGTCTGCTTGAATGGTCCTGATTCTCTGCTTGGGAAGGCAGTTTATTCCGACTTCTTTTTTTTCTTTTTTAACATTCTGACGTTTGGTTCTTACTTGTATCATCACATATTAGTTAGTGGTTTGTCCACTGGAGATTGTTGCATGGGCTTCTAATGACACTTACGAGTCGTTGTCAGGAGATTCAACCTCATTTCCTACGTAAGTTTTGGCCTTCTTATTTCTGTATTGGAGGCT
>NW_008482038.1:0-1849 GCF_000524495.1 Plasmodium inui San Antonio 1
CCATATTCATCAATAATGTGTATTCTGTTTCTATGGCTTCTTGCATATAATTCTTTCTTTTTTTTTAATACTGAAGTCTTCATATTCTACACCAGCCGCTGTTACGTAGTGCGGTGCTAAGTTTCGTTGCATGTATTCTTTGCTCATTTACTTGAAAAAATAGGAAATGACATATAATACTGCGCTAGTAAATATCCATTTAGCCTCTTTATCGAGCATTTTATAGCGTATGGAAGAAGTTTATGATTTGAAGTTGTTGAAAATCGAAGAAAAAAAAAAGGAAAAAAAAATTTACATTGTAATTTCTGCTCTAATGCATTATCAACCGCGTGTACTTAGCTGAAGTATTGTTTGGAATGAAACAAACAGTGATAATTTAGGCACGAATAGGAGAAAAGCAGAGAAGAATAAAATGCACTCTCAATCCTATTCTTGCCGCAATGATACAAATTTAGAATGAAATAATGGAAACCCCCCAATACTTCCTCCTTATCCTTATGAGGGATAGAATAAAATTATCATTGAAGCAATCCTTCAAATTTAACAAGTAGCGGTATAAACTGCTCAGATAAATCACTTAATTTTCTAATCCTCTCTGAACATTTATCATATGAATTATCTTGTGTCCGGAACTTATTATGTCAATGCCTTACTCGGGTTCGACTCCTATCTGAATAACTATCTTTACTTAGCCTTCTTCTTAACTAAGACAGGTCAGTTTAGTGCTACATGAAGATAGTACGAGGCTATCAAAACAGTCAAAGAAAAAATAAGCAGTAGAAACATGCACAGGAGTGCACTAAAATGTGTATACGTAATGTATAGAGCAAAGATATTTAAACATACAGAAATTGCAAGTGGAGTAAATACTCTATATTTATTGCATAAGAACTTGAAATATCCTGATAAACCTCTACCTTTAGAAATTCTTCCTCTTCCTGACGCAATTTTCATGAATCTCTTCATTTCTGATCGGAATTTTGAATGACGCCTTTTAATTGTTCCCTGTAGCCATGATTGGCGTTTCTTCCTGTGTCCATAATCAGAATCTGAAGATTGCACAGATTTATTACGATATGGATTTCGTGATATTTTAATGGGAATATGGTATTCTTCCCCTTCAGCTGATTTTTGGATATTAAATTTATTAGGTGTCATCGCACTAATTGCTTCTGTTCCGTGATGCTTCCCACTCTCTAATTCATAAAAAGAACATTCGAATCTATCATAACTGTTGAATTCGTCAGGAATTTCCTCATGATTACTACTAGTTTTCCATGAATTGGAATCATTTTGGAATCCCTTTCCTTTTCTTGATCGAGGAAGCATTTCTTCGGAGGCGTACTTGTGCATGAAATGACTAATTTTTTCCGTAGATTCATCATCGTTATCATTGTTATAATCGTCCTCTTCGTTATCATGGTCATCATGGACCTTTGCATTTAGCCCGTCCGCAAAGAAATCGTCATTTTGTTCTAACGAGTTTAAGAGGTTGTTTTTGGCTGCCGCATATTTTTGTTCGTTCCAGAAATTTGATTCTGCACTTGGCGTCTCATGGAATATGTCATATGAATCATTTGAGTAATCCCTATAGCATTTGGACTAAAAATGAAGGGAAATATTCGGCATCTGGGAAAGGGCACATATTTAAACATTGGTACATATTTTTTCTTAATGGCGCCAAAATATAAAGAGGCGAAATAGTGTATATATTTGTTACTCCTATAATTAGAATCGTACCTTATGAATGTATGTAGTAATACCCAATAAAAGGGTAAGCAGGAAGGTTCTACCATAAATGAACATATTAATCTCTTTCCCTTTGAAGAATAAAATGACTTCTTAGAAG
>NW_008482038.1:2284-5577 GCF_000524495.1 Plasmodium inui San Antonio 1
TTTAGAATATTTTTGAATATTCCAACATAGCAACATTTCTTTGAATTATTAGGAAACCAAAGATATGAGGCATATCTTGCACCAGTTATTAATTTCTACAAAGGAACCAAGAAAGAAAAGGAACTATTTAGAATACGGAACAGTAATATAAGAATAGCACGGAAAAATCAAGTGCTCCCTGCATAAATGGTTGCATAGGCATGGATTAAATGGCGAATATAAAACGAAGAGAATGAGAAAGAAGTAGTAAATATTTCTTATTTATTCTCCTTCAGAAAAAAATGTTCTCTACAAAGCATCGTTAGGATAGGGAAGGGGGAGTCATAAATCGATTGGGCAACAGTCGTCACATAGTTATTGATAAGATTCATGAAAAAATATTTGAACGAAAAAATTTTACTTGGAAATTTATGAGGAGCGCGGATTATACGCCGTTAATAGAATTCATATAACTAGGATAAAATATTTCAAGAAGATTAAGATACGAAATACAATTTTTCCAGTAAGTTGTATTCTTGCCCCCAATTATATGACATATTAAAATATATTATATTTTACTCTTCTTTAAAAGAGGCCTTCGTTTGTTTCTGTACATCCATATGCATTTTTATGCATAACATAAATTAATTCTGATGGTACCAATTCTGGTATGGCAAATAGAATAATCTGTTTGGGAGCTTTTTGAATAAAAGAAGAAAAAGGAAAATAGTATAATGGCAAAAATAAATAATAAAAAACATAAGAAAAAATAAGTAAAATTCCTGATGTACGTCGTATTCATTTTTATATGAATGAGTTCTACTTATATGTTTATTCTAGGTATACTATAACATACATAAAAATAAAATTTCATCGTTTCAGTTCATCGTTATGTAGAATATGCAGGATATATGTATATATATATTTATTCATTTAAAATCAACAAAGGGAAATGCATGGAATAATATAATACAATAAGGCGCCGTTACGAAAAGAGTCTCTTTATTCGAAGAGTAGGTCATTGGCATGAAGGTGGCGAAATGAGGATTTTTTCGTTTATCGACTTCAACATTACTTGTATGACATCTTTATCTTTCGAGGAATATAAGTTTTTTCTTCTGTTTCTTAACGGTCTGTTCACGTTTATTAGATAGATAAGGCGTGCCATATAGGAATCGCTGAAATAGGTACATGTAGAACGAACTTCTTTTGAATGAATATTAGTTCGTATTAAATTATTATAAACTGAATCGACATTTGTGAGAATAATTTGAAGAAATATGTATCAATAATAGCTGTACACAGTGGAACCCTAGTTGT
The DNA here is from genome assembly GCF_000524495.1 of Plasmodium inui San Antonio 1. Taxonomy (NCBI): domain Eukaryota; phylum Apicomplexa; class Aconoidasida; order Haemosporida; family Plasmodiidae; genus Plasmodium; species Plasmodium inui. The sequence continues at coordinate 3,584 of NW_008482038.1, forward strand.
GGCTGATTCCTGCAAGAAATTATGTACAATATGAAAAGCTTCCATGCAGCTGTGTAACATATGTTGTCTTATAAGGGGTTCCTCTAATTTCATTTGGCCGTGTTCCTAACATTATGGTATGTTTTCATTCTCTGTCTCTAAATTGTGGGAGTATTCTTATTTACTGTAAAGATACAGGTTCATCTGGTTACTGACGAAGTGTTCGTTATCGTCTGGAGGAAGGCGTAGTCATATATGTTGTTTTGGAGAAGTAAAGATATTCAGCAGCAACAGAATGCAGTTTCTGTGAGAGTGGGTATCAACAAGTGTGTAATTATTTGAAATGGACGATTTCTTCAGACGCCTCTTATTATTTCTTCCTATTTTCTGAATCTTCTGTTCTGTATTATACAAATGGATGATTCAGTAATATTTAAATATATACTAGTTGTCTTCATAAGCTGGTTAATGCCCTCCTTCTATATATGAATAGTCTACCGACATAATCCGAGAACGACATAATTTGGTACTGGATACCGTTTATATGAGTTCAAACAATTAACATACATCAGTTGGGGAAAAAGAAATATTCGAATCCGATATGGGAAGTAATGTGAAGCATATAAAGTCTAATGTGTTAACTTCATGCAGTAATCCTACAATTTTGGGACACTGTTTTGGTGCCTTGTATAAACCAAATGGGAAGCTGAGGAATTGGAATCCATGAACAGCCTATGCTATGACGCCATGGACAATATGAATATATATAGGTACAACTTCAGGTTATTCCCCCTCTTGAAATATATAAAGTGTTGTTCCTGCACACTCTATCATCAAAATATATTAGAAAGCTTAGCGGGGGACGTATTTTATATATAATCCTGCAATATTACTTCTGGAAGGGAACATAAAGATTCATATGAAAGGTACCTGGCTTGATAGTGCACGACATAGGTGGTTTCCTATATGCTTGTTATATTCCATATTCGGTAGAACTATCCTACTACAGCATGAGTACAGCATAAGTCATGAAAGAGAAATATATACAACTGGCGTACTATCCATTGTTAAAGCAACTTACACATCCTTATTGTGAGGAACGTCGGGATGGAGAACTAGGGAGTTCGGGAACCATAGCTAAAAAATGGTAATAAGGGTTGTGTATACTACGAAAATAGAGGTCATGGGGATTTAGGAATATATTGTTAGAACTACGCCTAGATCTGTATACACGTAGGTGATTTTTAAATTCTTTTTAATTTTACTCAAGCATTAATGTTGAGAATCCTTGTAATAGGATAATTTAAGCATAGAAGCTCGTGAACTACATTTCGTGCGTATTGTATAATACTCAGGAAAGGTATATGGAACACTAGGTATCTTAAATACATGTATGTAGTTATATCTATTGCAAATGAATATAGATATTTGTACTAATTTTTTCTTATTGTATTTTTAAATTAGTTCTATTGGTGACGAGAAAAATAGGAATGATTTTTAGTAAATTTACTGTACTTGAATATAATGCAACCTTGACGGATGTGTGAAATGTAATAGAAGTGGAACCATGACTATTATGTTCGAGTTATGAGTTCATATGTACATCTTCCGTAATTGAACATAAAGCTACTGGCTTTATGAAGAGTACATGTTTGTGTATAAAATTAGCATAGTGTCTTTCAGGCAACACTTGTAATTCATTTTGAGTGAGTTCCGTTATAATGTCACTTCGCATTTGACGCTTAGGATTCTATAACTTCAGGTAATTTCATTTTTGGTATTATTTTCTGCATTTTTCATATATATTATTTGCATATTTTTAATTAATGTAGTTTCATTTAGTTACGTCCAAATGAATATCCATGTGGATGTGCTGAATTAAAGAACATACAAAATTGATGGGATAGATAGGCGCATTTATATGCCTGAGATTATATTTGGGAGCACATATGCATGATGTCGTTTTAGTATTCTTTTGAAACATATACCTCAGTAATGACACAACATATCTGTGA
>NW_008482039.1:0-1267 GCF_000524495.1 Plasmodium inui San Antonio 1
TGAACTCCTCCCTGGATGATGTGACCTGTTGGATGGAGGAGGACTTAGTCCCACTGGGGGTGCCTTTGGGATTTGGGATCATCTGTTCAGATGGATCTTAGATTTGGGGGTACTCTGTGATTTTAACTTCTAAATCTTCTGGGCTGTGGTGTGTGAGACTGAGATGGTCGCTTTCTACTGATTGGCCTGTTTTCTCCTTGACTCTTTTCCTGCTGTTTCCTGCTTCGGATTCCTTCCGGGGCCCATAGCACCCAGGGTTCTCCGCTCGTGACTTGATTAGAGGAATTTGGGCTGTAATTGGAAATGTGTGCTTTTCCTTCCTTGATTTGCAGAAATTGTTCCTTTCTTCCTACCTTGATCAGTGCCGTTTGCACGGGCTCCTACGTCAAGGGCCCTTTGTTTGGTCGTATATCTTCTCCTCCTGAGTCCCGACTTAAATCCCCTGAGCGTGTCCCTGTTTGTCAATTTTCAGGGTCCCTGTTCAAACGGGTCCACTTGTTGTTTTGGTGGATAATTCTCCTTGGTGATTGATTGCTCCGTTCAGACCAAGTAGATGCCAGTCAACGTCTTGGAGTGTTCCTTGATTTCCTCGGCCGTTTTGGCGGGGGTCTGTTTCTTCTTGGGGGTGCCCCCGTTTCACTGTGGAAGCTATCTTCCTTTTCATCTTTCTGGATCGTGATTCGTCCTCTCCCGTTTGTTACATCTTCGGATTTGGAGATGACCCGGCTGGTTGCTCAATAATTTCTGTATAATTCAGATTAAGCTCGTCCTGTTGGTGCGTCTCCACTTTTGCTTTACCATCCGGTACCTGCTCGACCTCTTTGTCGAGGAGTGAGACCTTTGGGTTACGGTGATATGTCTGACACATTACTCATATCTTCCCGTTTGGGAGTTCATCTGTTTCTTTTTCTTTTCTGTGATGTAGGTCGGTTATCTTCTGCAGTTGTCCTTGCTCCTGTTTTGTCGTTCTCTTGTGAAATTTGTCCCGAGAAGGTGAGGTATTTTTTGAAGTTGATCGATTCCTACTACCTTGGTGGAAATATTATCTCGGGATTTGGATTTCCACGTGGGGTCCCTCTATCTGATTCAGATTCTTACTGTTTGACGTGCTATATTGGCTCCCCAGTTCCTGTTTTAGGTCTGATCTTTGATTTGTTGTTGAAGATCCGGCTTCTATATTTACCCTGATTACTTGTTACCTCTGGGGATTTCTCCTTTGGGGGAAATTGGAGTTCCTTGGCTGCTTGGGTCTTGATAGCTCCTGTGT
>NW_008482039.1:2724-7366 GCF_000524495.1 Plasmodium inui San Antonio 1
CTGAGGGCGTTAATAGAACCACACAGGAAGGAACGACTGGTGCAAGATCACATGAAAAAAAGATCCGAGTGCTTGAGCCCCGCAAAGAGCGCCCCAAATCTGGACACAAGGGTCTAATGAGTGGAGTATAGAGTAAGGTTTCCCCGAGAGCAGGTATATGGTGATATATCAATCACCCAAGTAGACAATCAACTTCCGTACCCGAAACAACGTACAGCTCATCCACCCGGAACATATACGGCCCACGAAGATAATGGAGACACAGTCTAGGGGTAGAACACGAGGTGAATCCTAAGTGGCGTAGACTAGTCATTCATTGACGGCTAATTTATCTCAAGGCACGAGAGGGCGACGGTGCCCGATAGAAATAACCGAAAAGAAAACGAGCTCGAGTTAAGGGTTAAGGGGACGAGCTGCTAAAGTAAGAGAAGGACGAGCTACCCGTGTATTATCCGGTTCCTCGAACAGAACCAGTGTCCTAACAATGGAGGAGACAGGGGAAATCTACTAGGACGAACTAATCATCCGACAGGTAGCAAGTACACAGAAGGATCCAGTAGCCAGCCAAAGAGGAAGTCCGGGGATGTATCCAAAAGGCAACCTGGGCCATGACAGTTCCAAAAAAAGAGAAGTTAGGACCTCAAATGGGAGAGGGGGTTAATTTGGACCGGAAGGGAGCAGAGAAAAAGGACAAACCGACCGCAAATTCCTGAGAGGAGTATCATCCTCCACAGAGGGTGAAGGATGGTTACCTCATAGGCCGGGCGCCAAGGAGTAAGCAGATCAGGACGCCGGAAGAGAAGTAAAGAGCCCAAACATCCAGAAGCCCCCCCCCCGGCTGGAGGTGTCCGAAGCCTGAGACGGGGCCTCTCTATGCGCCCCCTAAAGAACGGAAGCTGTTGACTATGGGACATGAGTATAGGAATTCGGATAAGAAGGGGACGCCGACCATACGGGAAGTTTGGGAGTCGGGGAGGAATCTACGAACTGATCCCTATGGAATAAGAGAGAGCGTATCCATAAGGGGCCCAGAGTAACGCCCCCCCCTGGAAATTTCAACTGAGTGTCGCAGGCCAGGTGAGACCGACTAAGTCCACCTGCAACAAACCAACAGGAGCCCGGCCAACACCCGAGGCGGTATCTTACGTGGTGGGTATGGCGTGATATCAAAAGGCGTAGGTATCATAAATCGAACACATCGGAGCCTGGACCCAAGAAAAAAGACGAAGGACAAATGTCCCCCCTCGAGGGCACAAGAAAAAGAAAACATGGAAGTAAAGAGTGACAACATCGGAAAAAACCAGGGCCTCCCGAGCCCCTGAACGCGGCGGCCCACAGGTACTGAGACTAAGGGAAGAGTCATAAAAGGAAGAAGGACCCTCCTGAAAGCGAAAATCTATCACAGGACACACTAGGGAACAGGACCTCAAGGATTATCACACCTCAGGAAGGACGCGACTGATTACCAACGAGGGAGGAAGGGTTGCACTTACACCATAGAGAGAAGATACGACACCAGCCCAAAGGGACAACTCAACCAAAGGGAATCACGAGGGGAGTAACTGGGGTAGAGAGGAGAGATGAGGACAAGTGAGAAATGAATCAGGAGATACACCTCTGAGGGGCCCCAAATGACTCTAAAGAATGCTTATGAGTGATCTCCAGTCCAGGAAGAAGGTCCCAAACCCGCAGTCGAAGAAGAATTAGCCAAGAGGCAAGTTATAGGTGAACAGTACTAGGAGCCTCTTACTAAGTGCCACTACTTCCAGCTGTATCGGAGTCGACTCACTCCACAGGCGGGACTCCACAAGAAATGATTGGGATGAGTCGCTACCGAAAAAGGAACAAGGAAGTAATAAGAGGGAGCAGAAGTATCACAATCTGTCCGTCGGCCCTGAAGTGCCCCTCCAAAAATAGGAACAACTCCTCAAGAGACTGACGACTAAGCTTCACTGCCACACCGACTCCCTCCCACGAGACGAGACGTGTAGAGGATCCAGAAAACGAAGAGTGAGAGGGAGTACCCCCAGAGACTAAAGTAGGGAAAATGTGAAGGAGAAAGAGTTTCCAGAAGGAAACGTACCCGAGGTTAACCGGCGGATACAGATGATACAAAGGAGCTAATCCGGACTCCACCTCGAACAAGAGAGACAGAAGAGTGAACGGTCTGTGTGACTAAGGACGACCCCAGGCGGCCCTAATCTTATCCGTCCCAAAGAGAAAGCTAAACCTTATGGTGGACCGGAGAGGGGAGCAAAGCCAAGGACGAATACATCGGCCCAAGCAAACATGAGGACAGGGGACTGGATCCAGGACAACCGGACAACAGGTACTCATCCACGTGAACATTAAAAATGACTAAGAGAAGTCACAAGACGACCCCCACCCGGGTAAGAACAAAACAACTGGAATCCAAGACGCTGGATGCTGACCGGCTGGATAGACGAGTATATCTGGAAGAACAGAAGCAGAGGAAAGGGTTCTCACGAGGGGCTAACCGACCTCAAAATAAGAGATATGAGGGATACCCCCGGAGACGAAAGTACGAGGGTGGATCCAAAGAGGTGGGATCGACCCATAATAGGCCCCGGGACAACATTACTCAAACTTCCCCTGAGAAGTAGGATGATCTGCCAGGCATTAGAGGTATGGTTCAATAACCAGGAGCTGGACCATAACCAAATGATAAACCCAAAGACATCCAAATATCAAGCCAACAAGATCGGGTTCATATTTAATAAACCGCCCTCAGGAACTTGTAGAATAAATACCACCACGAGTACCTGGGAAAGGTTGACTAGTGGGAATGAATTATACGGGAGTCAAAGTTATCAAAGGCAACTGGCAATCTGCATGGATCTGATGAGTATGATATTAGTAATCTATCAGGATCACCAAGGAGAATCAGGAGGATGGTACTTCGAAGCCCAGGACTTATGTCAGGCCATTTATAGGGCCCTGGAGCAGTGGGGCGGAGAAGAAGTAGCCGAAGAAATAATGAACGAGTGGTTTAATAATATGAATAAGGACGAACTAGAGCGGGCTCACTTGAGAATCCATACCACCAAGAGATCCAGGAACGCTCTATGGAGGGAATTTTTCCACACAGCCGGCAGTATAGTGAAGAAGGTACAATGCTACGAGGAGGACCACGACGCAGAGGAATGGAGGACAACCTGTCTGCAGAGGGGGAACTCCAAGTCATGCGAGACAAAAGGAGGGAGCGAGGAATCCCGAACGGTTGAGGAGGTAAGAAATGCTATGTGCGAAGTAGAATTCTAAACACCAAACGAGGAGCCGTAGGGGTTGAGGGGACCCACCTGCCCTAAGGAGCGGCGCGCATAACTTTAAGAGCAACGCCAGAACCGAAAGCGGAATGACAACTCACACAATTCCTGGGGCAACTCTTCAGGGGAGAGCAGCCACAAAAGGAACATCTACTGCGCTGACGGCGCTGAAGTATGGCGGCGTGACCCTGATTAACAGGCCGAACTCGTAGGGAACCGGAGACGAAATTCCTCCTCACGTCACAGGTACAAGACCACGACCCCGAACAGGGGAGCGGAATCGTAGAGGAGCTTAACGGGGGCGAAGAAGTGTTAAAAACGTATGTCCCAAACAGTGAAGGTACCGTTTTTACCAAAATAATGGCAACTAGTGCCGCGGTTGGTGGAATGGCCGTAGCGGCAATTTTGGGTTTATATAGAGTCCTAAAGTCAGGAACCAAATTAGGAAAGAAACCGCAAAATATAAGGTTGCAAATCCATCCAAGAATACAAGATCAATGGAATATCGTACATGAAGGGCACTACTAGAAGAGAGCCTACCCCCCCAAAACTCCATCACAGGTGTTGCCCCCAGAAAAGAGGACACGGGAGCGGAATTCAGCAAATCTAATCCGCACCCATATCACTGTGGCACCAAGTTAATGATATCTGAGGGGGCGAATTGGATCTTCAAGCAAACGCAGGTATACACTTGAACTCTTGGTCCCAAAAAGGATAATCCGAAATAGGGGGCGTAGAGAACGGCTGAGGCCAATCTAAAATTACCTGAGTGTGAACTGGACCCCCCAGATGAACCTAGCAATGACCCCCAAGAAGGGTGAAAACAAGCGGGTGACCAAGACTCCACTTGGATCCGGGCACCCGAACCCCGCGAATTTTCTCCCCAAACTATCAAGGCAAACAAATCAAAACCCAGAACAAACCAACAGAACCCCCGGGTGACCCCGGGAGCTTCTGAGGATATGAATAGGGACCGCGAATCTAATATCCCTTCTTGACTCAAATTGAGGGGGGGAATAAGTAATTTAGGGGGAGGAATTCGAGGATATTAGTCCCCGAGCACCGGATCAATTCACAGAATGTCCCCCAGCAGACGTCAATCTATCCTCCCCAACTCTCAAGCGGGTGTATCCGGTTTCCGAGAAATCAGGCTCATTCAACCCAATTACTACGGACGAAGAGGTGGAGTATTCTCTAGGAGGTGTAATCGCCCGCGGGTGAGAGCATTCCGTTACTGTTCTGTGGAGGATGTCATTGCAAAAGGGACGCACACACGATTCGTGGGTAGATTGGATTAGAGATTGGGTGTATTGTGCATGTTTGAGTATGATCTGGACATTGAGGTTTTCCGTTTT
>NW_008482040.1:0-2833 GCF_000524495.1 Plasmodium inui San Antonio 1
GAGGTTTGTCCCTTTGACTCCAATATTCTGGGTGGAAATTTTGTAATCAATGTAAGGACTAGTGAGCTACAGAGTGGGTCGTTTCCCACTTTAGACGATTCAGGCTTAAGGCAGATCTGGTTCTAAAGCTGTTCAGGAGCTACTCTCGTCTTTTATGCGAGGGAGTCCTTTCCGTCCAGGAGGCGTTATCTAGTGGTCTCTTAAACTCCCTGAGCTCCCCTGTTGGGGTTCCTTTTTATTGTTTACACGTTATCATTTTTGATACTTGATCTTAACTTGGGTGTAAACCTCTCTGAAACTTATCTGCCCCTATGGTATCTGTGGGGGGGGCGTCGACGAGCTTTTGTCTTGGAAGATTCCTATTGGTTAATCTTATTGATAATTTGTTACGGTGCCTGGTGACGCCCATTTTCGCTGCTACCTTAATGGATCTTTTCGTTGTTCATCTTTTTCTCTGATTCGCCTCATCCTTTGCGGGAATGAAAACATGATTTTTCCTGGCTTGTTTTCTTTCGTTCTGCTATTTTTCCTTACCCATGACTTACCGTAATGGACTTGCAGATGTCGTATTTATGTCCATATGTCCTTTTTCATTCTTGACATGTTCTTAAGGTCATCAATAATGTATTCCATCCCTTTTGGGAGTAGCTTGGAGCTTCCCTCTATTGGTTCACTCCTTCTCGGCTACTTAAGGCTCGATTTGGTAAGTCTTTTCAGACATGCCCTTTTGTGAGCTGTATGTTCTCCGCGGCCGTTTCGGTAGAAGAGAAATTTAGCCCCCGATTTGTGGTTTCACGGTTATCTATTACAGATTTCAGGAGATGTCTGATCAGTCCTGGTTATCTTCTTTCCTAAGGCTTCTTATGTTTTAATATTATAATTGTCCTTCTGCCCTGCTATCACTTCAAAGTGTGGGACTCAATGTGTTCTAGTCTTATCCCTCCTATAGAGCCATCTCTAGTTTTCCCGGAACATTGTTTGAGGAGCTAGGGCTGTTCCCCTTGATTCTTGGGCTTCGGAATTAACTGACTTGACCTGCCGCGATTTCAAATTAGAATAACTCAATCATATGTCATCTGTCGACCCTGACACCCTTATCTTCCTTATTCATTTCTGGCTGTCTTATGTTAATCTTCTGATTCTTCTTATTCTTCTCCTTTTTCCCCTCAGGAGTTATCATTACTTCATACTCCTAGATCTCCGCGGATGGTCCTGCGGTGAGTTGTTGGGTTTCCTGTGGTTACTTCCTTATTCTTTAGGGTATTATTGGGATTTGTTCCTCCTTCACAACTATGATTAGTATCCTCAGCATGTTCTCTAATGAGGGGCACGGAAGATTCCCAGCTTCTATTTCTTTAAGGGATCTTCCCTCTGTTCTTTACGGATGTGAATTTTACCTTCAGGAATTTGATTCATCTTCCCTGGTACTACTACTCCTGCTTGCACTGACGGGCGGTAGTTCCTTCTTTAGCATTTTTTACTGCCTCCTTTCTACTCCTAGATCTTCTCGTTTTCGTCGCAACGTCAGACAGTAGGCACGGTGTATTCTAAGTACGGAGCTCTCATGTGCTCCTCCGATTACTGAACTTCTGTTTCTGGAAGGGGAAGGGCGGTATTCACGTATTCTTTACTTTTGAGGGAGCTCTAATGAAGCCACCCTCCTAATTCTTTGGGATTTGTATTATTCAGGGACCACTCACTTTCTTCGCCCCCTTCGCGCCCTTTGTGTTTTAGGGACTCTTCTATGTCTCGCCGACTTACAAGGGCTTTTCATCTCCTTCTGTAATATGACCCCGGGGAGGAGCATCTATCAACCAAGGTGAATCTAATCTTCCCCTTTTATTTTATATTGTTCTGTTCTCTTCTGAGGCAGCCTGTTCGTTAGGAATTTCACTGGGGCTCGTGGATACATTATATTATCACTTCAGTGGGATAGTACCTGCCGATTACTGTTCCAGGCTGTTCTGGTTTTTTGGTGTTTTCCGTAAGAAGAATCTTCTCTTGCCTGTTTAGGTTATTCAATTGGTTGTTATCCTCTTTTGGATGCTGTCTGTTCTATACCCTCCGCTTCCCTGTGGGGCAGACGCTGTTTCTGAAATACTTACTTAGCGGGTTGCTCTTTTGGTCCTTGCCTTTATTAAGCCAGCCGCTGCCTCTATAATGTTGTTCACCCTCTTTTCCCTTTGACCTAATAGTAGCCTGATATCAATCGTTTCGCCATCATCTGTTTCTGTATCGATCTCTGGCTTTATTATAAAAGGTAGATAGTACCCCAGGGCATTTGCATATGTCTGCTCCATTGCATTTATAGCACTTTTCACACAGGTTTGTGAACACATTTAAACGCTATAGGTGCCCTCCCAATTGTACGCAATATACAATTAAAATTTAATATGAAATTAGAAGTCATATTATACCAGTTCAAATTCAACAATCCATTACTCTTTTGATATAGCCATAGATAAGACACGTCATGAACAATCGTGTAATTTTGGGGGGCACATTTTTATGCCTAATGAACAATGCTCTCATCTGAATTTGCATATACTAGTAACTATGTTCTGTCTTTGCGTAAAAATGTGTACCCTCCGTATCATCCTTCTTCCTTCTGGTTGTGTCCTTCGATAGTCCCCCTTTGTATGACGCCAGAGGGGCATGATAATTCACGAGGTTAGCACTTCTTATTTCTATGACAGATGAACTAATCCCACATATAAAGGGGAAGAAACATACATATATGTATGTATATTCATGGGTATATATATGTTCCATACAAGGGTGTAAAGAGCTCAAGAACACATAGGCTGTTATCGATAGATGATAGCAATGTATA
>NW_008482040.1:2843-3637 GCF_000524495.1 Plasmodium inui San Antonio 1
TTTCGATCACATCCATGTAAGATAAGAGTGCAGATCCCTTTTTTATCATACAAAGTGTCTTCTCGTACAAGGGATAAATTCCTGCTATATCATCACTGCATATGTGAAATTATTTCTTCATGGGAAATAAATTCTTCAATTTTACTTTCATATACCTCCGTACAACAACGTGTTCGATATTCATTTTTTCTTTATATAGCTGAATTATTAATTACATGAAATTCAGTGTAGGCATCTATCGCTGGGTGAAGAGTATATTACTGGCAACAGTAAGCTTTTCTTGTTTCCAGATTTCTACTGGGACGAAATAATTGCCATATCCTCTGTACCTTCACATGTACAAAATTATGTTGATATCGAACTAAATAACGAGGAACAGCGCATAATTTTTCCCGGGTTCTGTAGAATGAGATAATATTCGCTTAGTATTTATTTACCGTCTACAGGAAGGCGCGCTTCTCTTTATACTCTTTTTATAATAATAGAATACTTCATCTAGCCAAAATGTGTCAGAAAATATATATGCGATTATTATTAAAAGCAAAGAAGACAGAAAAATTTTGCATTTTAGGGATACAAGATATTTATTAAAAAAAAATGAAACGCATCCATCTTTCACCAGAGGGAAATAAAATCTGCATGTAGATCATCTGGATGCGCTAGAAGAAATTATTATGTAAACTCCCGTATAGACGCGCAATATTACACGCCTGTGTTCATCATAACACAATTCTTTATTTCTGATGAGAGGAATAAAATTATTTATATTTATTCTTAATCATATTATTCCAACA
>NW_008482040.1:5242-6596 GCF_000524495.1 Plasmodium inui San Antonio 1
GTTACGATGAGGTGGGTATAATAGGAGATATTAATTTTATCTTTCCATGTTTCGTTGAGTACAGTTTTAACAATAAAATTCCCTTAACATGTAAGGAAGTAGCCTAATTAATAATAAATATACATTCCTCATTTCTAATGTGAGCATCATAAATCCCATGAAAGTCACTGCGGAGTAGTTCGCACGCCGAATTTAATAAATAAGCCTCCATTATCAACTGATTTCCAACAGAAATCAGGAGCTATAAAATAAGGACAAATAGAAGATACTTACGATTAGAAGAGGAAGGAGAAATATCAGGATAGAGCCATCTGAGCAGGTGAAACATTGAGAAGGAATTCCGATCTGAGTAACAACATATACCTGGGATCTATGAGAAGAAAATATGCTGTTCTGTAATTATTGAGAGAGATACATCAATGCTGTGAGAAAGGAACTTTACGAATTTTATCGATAACTGTATAACTTGAGAAGACGACTCAACATGAATAAGAGGTTGTTCGTAAGAGAAATTCCGGGTACATGGAGGGTGTCTATATTCATTCACATTCTAAATAGATTATTACACAGAGCAGTGACCGTAATACTGCGCATAAGAGATATCTTTTTCTCATGTCTCTTCTTATCATAAGTATATATGGCATTTAATGTGATAGGTAAACATGTATGGAGTGCCATTTAGTTTCCATATAGTCTTTATTCAATAATGAAACGAATCAGATGTAACATGGTATCCTCTAACAGTCCTGAACTGTCCTATGATGTGTATCGTTCCTTTATGAAGGATTCTTTTTTGGATAGGTAGATTCAGAACCTTCCATAAATGGCTGCTTACTGTATTATTAATTCTATAATCATACCAAATGCACCCGCATAAATATAATATTTTCGATGTACGAGGAATACGAAGAATGTGAATCTGCTTCATATATGTGTTTTCATATTTTTACTGTTTTATAACTCATTCTAAATATCTTTCCTTAAGTATAAGGGATATTTTCTTGATGAAGTACTTACGCTTCCCTTTCTATTATTTTCTCTCTTACCCTCTGGAAATATATTGCATGTGTGCTGAGATGACAGGTGACCCCTGTACTTAGTCCCGCCCCAATCCTCAAGGGTCTCTATTATACATTTAGCGTTAAGGATACCGAATTAATTTTGATTTGGTTTCCTGTTTTTTTCTCTATTATGCATTAACTGCTACTTCTTAAGTTACGGGACATTCCTTTAATGTACCGTAAATTAACCTATACTGTATGCTATTATTATTATTATTTTCTTCTTTGCCCTAAGGAGTACTATTGATTTGATTGCAACGAATGAAAAGTTATTGCTATTTATTATTTTCTGG
>NW_008482040.1:9671-11014 GCF_000524495.1 Plasmodium inui San Antonio 1
CGCTACCATGTTTCTTATGTCTCTACAAATTCATGCACCCTCAGTTCACAGAGATAATGTGAATTCCCTTAGAGCTTCCAAAGGAAGAATGCTGTATGTTCTTGTCTAATTTACTATAATTAACGATATGCAAAATGAAAAACGTCGTTATACATACATGCATATCTGTTATTCTTAGTGTCTTTTCATAGATTTCCACAAAGTCTATAGGTGTCAAATAAATGGGAGGACCCTGGGAATGCATTATAAAATTGCAATCTTTCATTACTCTCCTATCCAAAAGAAACGTCTAAAATATAAATTGCTTAATGCAAAAGCATTGCAGAAAACATAATTACCATAAGGAAAGAGTGCCATGATAATAATAAATATTACATGAAAAATTCTTTCCATACACATATGCAACGGTATTCATGCATAAAATTATATAAAATGGATATATTTCGTAAATAGCTAGGTGGTTCATTACGTGGTCAGTGTTGCAGGCAGTGCCACAAAGATGTGACAATATATACTTAGGACCGTTAAAACGGAAAACATAAGAAGAAAGTACTTCTAAAGGCAGTTACAATAAAACGACTAATTCAAAATTTAAATAATGTGGAGCAATATATTAGATTTCTCAGGAATCCGTTCGAGGATATTCTTAGTCCTTTGTGTTATTCAGTTTTTCTCTGTCTCAGTTCATATATGATGAGAGGTAGGCACATAGTATTTCTGTTCTATGACCCTTAATCATAAATCCATTTATGTACTATATAATATAAAAAGGTGCATATAAAGGGGCCTATCTAATACACATCTTATAAATAAAAGACGAATTTTACCAACCGTGATGCATACAAGATTTGTTTCATCCATATACATAATATTATCTCACTGCTGCAGGATTTTAGAACTTGATAATATATTCACGCAGTCCTATAATACTCATAATTAACGCTACCTCACCTAAGCTATTCATAGGTTCCATAGACTACGATGAACTCACTAATATAATGACATGCATTACAAAACATCATATCAGCGTCTAAATACTTCTAATAAAAAACACATCAGGGAACATATTGAGCTGTGTACATTTTATATATTATTGGGTGAATCACATCATACAATATTGAGGTAAGAACTCCGCAAATAAATGAACTCTGTGAGAAAGTGTACTACCTCGCGCCCACGACGCAAATAATGGGCAAAGGATTGAAAATAAATAATTAATTACTAATACCGTAACATTACAAAATATACGTCAACTGTAATTAACGGAATATAGGATTCCAGTGGAAGAAAAAAAAAACTTACATTTATTTAAAAACACAATTTTTAATTTACTGCCCACGGCA
>NW_008482040.1:12248-12817 GCF_000524495.1 Plasmodium inui San Antonio 1
GTAATTAATTTCCTTTCTGGTGAAATAACCATATTTACGAGAAAGAAAAAAAATAATTAAGTCTGCACTACCCAGCATACAGAAATCAGTCCATTATCATCATTCATAAGAATTATTTGCAAACACTTTTATAAAACCATTACACCCAAATGAAGTGCACAGAATGTGCACCCTCACCACATGATGTGCATTAAAGAATTTCACATTAAGTGCGTTCTTTTTTGTTTATAAATTCCCCTCCATATGTGAAATAATACCAGAAGAAGAGTCTATTGCACGAATAAATCATTCTATGCGTAACGATAATTATAAAATAGATTTATACTGAGGAGAAAAAAAAGTATTAATTCACAATAGACAGATAATACCATTGTTTAACTCTGATAAAGTATAAAATGTCTTACGCCTTATCCGGTAATGTATGAATTGAACCAATCACTCCCGGGCCAGGAAATAATAAATAGGAATAAATTCTCATTCGTTGCAATCAAATCAATAGTACTCCTTAGGGCAAAGAAGAAAATAATAATAATAATAGCATACAGTATAGGTTAATTTACGGTACATTA
>NW_008482041.1:0-1398 GCF_000524495.1 Plasmodium inui San Antonio 1
ATTTTAATTTTTTTTTTTTTTTCCTTCATTTTTACATCCACGTTGCACGCACCTCTTTATCCCCTCCACTGGTGTGCTGTTCATTTTGCAGCGCGGAGGAAAATTCCCGCATGAGGGTCTCTCCGTTTATCACTACCGAGCGTTTGGCGTTTCTCCGTTTGTCGCTCCTCCGTTTGTCGCTCCTCCGTTTGCCGCTCCTCTGTTTGCTGCTCCCCTGTTTGCCGCTCCTCTGTGCTTTTATTTCCTCCCCCCTTGAGTGCACTCACCTTCGCGTGTATCCCCCCCAAGTTACGAAAAAAAAAAGAGGCACATGCAAATGTAAGCCTCGGATGTGCGATTAAAGCGCGCGGCACGAACCCTAAAGGGAAGTGGCCGCCGCGATGGTGAAGAGTTAGACCACATATTAAAGGGGAAACAGTGGTGGCGGCTCCAATCGAATGCCCGTTTTTTTTTTTCTTCTTCTGGTTTTTCTTTCCTCGTTTTACATATGGCGTGGTGTCCCTGCCAGGCTTGACTGCTATTTCGAGTCGACATGTTCACATAGATATGCGTGAGCACAAGCGAACCTGTGTTTACACCGCTCCACCCAATTGTGCGTTCGTCCCCAGGTGCATGGCGAAGGAGTGCGCAAAAAGGGTTTTGTGCATGCACGCATGTAGTACGTATGCCTGTATGCATGTATGTATGCATGCATGTATTTTTTTTTTTTTTTCCCGTTTTGGAGAGAATAGGCACGCAATCTGCATAACATACGGGGTACACGAAGTAGGATGCACATAATTGAAAAAGCATCTGGCTTAGCTTATGTTATCCGAGTTGGTCCAGTTGGCAGTGAGAATTTGTCGAGCAAGCTCCTGAGCCAATTGATGAACCAACCGTTGAACCAATCGCTGAACCAACCGCTGAACCAATCGCTGAACCAATCGCTGAACCAACCGCTGAACCAACTGCTGAGTCGTCTGTTTATCCCCTTTTGCGCGGACGAACGTGCCGCTTACCCCAGCGGGATGTTGTGCCAGCACATGTTGGGCGCAGCTTAAACAAGTGACACCATTCACAGTGAAAAGTGAGAAAGAAAGCCAGAAAAAAGAGAGAGGGAAGGAGCCTGGACCGATACAAGGCGAGTAAGGGGCAACAATTTGTCGACTCGGGAAAAAGCACGTTACTGCATATCATCAGTACTCTATCGTGCCAATGTGTACGTAATCCATTTCGTGTGCGTGCCACCGTAGTAGCCACCCCCAGGGGGCACCACATGGGAACATTCCCCCGAGGGGGTGTACATACAAGGGTTACCCTTCCTCATCATGTGTTCCCTAAAGTGTGAATAGTATACTTGCACACCTATGTTTTGCTTTTCCTACGACAAATTTTTTTCTTCTTTTTCTTCTTTTTCTT
>NW_008482041.1:1448-5210 GCF_000524495.1 Plasmodium inui San Antonio 1
CCCCCACTTCGTTCTGTAACGCATCCGTTGCAGAGCTTCCTCGCGTGTAGCACACAAAGAGTGGCCCCTTTGCGGGAACCCCCGTGTGAGTATATGCCATGTGTATGGATATGTATGTGTTCACGTGTGCGTGTGTTTACCCTGCGTTCCTACTCCGCGCCTGCGAGAAAGTAGCTCTGCAAGTAAGTTCTTTCCTCCATCGCCACGCTGAGTCTAGGCGATTAGTCCCCCTCCGCCTCCCACATTTGTGCTTACCAATTCGCGATACACACACGGGTATGTACCTATGAACCGTACGTTTATGTGAATTCGTTTGTTTTTCAGTTTCACGCTTCTAGCAACTCCATTCGCTTCCTCCTATCGTGACTGCTACACCTGCACACACGGGGGGGTGGGGAGTTCTCATTGTACAATTTACACAACGTAGTGCAAATTTGGCAA
This sequence comes from Plasmodium inui San Antonio 1, assembly GCF_000524495.1. Classification (NCBI taxonomy): domain Eukaryota; phylum Apicomplexa; class Aconoidasida; order Haemosporida; family Plasmodiidae; genus Plasmodium; species Plasmodium inui. The sequence continues at coordinate 1,890 of NW_008482041.1, forward strand.
CGCGTAGGAGTACCCCTATATGTCAATCCATGCTCGGACGTTCCTCCTAGGGGTATGCCAGTTATATGCCTTCTTTTTACACGATGAGCACTTTGTGAATGTACATTTTGTGGGCAATTAAAAGGAAAAAAAAAAAAAAAAAAACACAAAATAGCTAGCTACAGTGCAGACAGTCCTTTTGTTTACGTCTTTTCACCTGAACAGTTCAGAAAAGAAAAAAAAAAAAAAAAGAAATTTTCCCATCTCTCTGCACTCCCGAAAAGGGAAAGCAAACAAGACCCCCGCAGTTTGTGATACCCACACTTCGTGCTACCCCTGCCCTGAACGCATGCCCCCCCGCAGAAGAACACACGCATCCGAAACCTAAGCGGAAGGAAAATGAGCAGCGCAGTGATGAAGCCAAGCAATGGTGAAATGCCAAAGAGGAAGGAGGTGGAAAAGGATATGGAAGAGATCGAAGAGGAGGTGAAAAACGAGTACCAAGTAGAGACAAACAAAGAGCTACAAGTCAACTTAAACTTCCACAATAACAACATCATATCGAATATATTTTCAAATTTGAGTCTCTTTGATTATATAACAAACATCTTCACGATTAACGAAAAGACCTATATGTTAAAATATTGCAATAAGCTAAATGAGGACAATTTCTACATTTCGTATTTCCAAAAAGTGAATGACAAATTTGCTCAGATATCCCCATGGCATGACATCGATTTGGTCAATGAAGACGGAACGTACAACATGGTCGTCGAGATTACAAAGTACAATTATATAAAATTGGAGATTCAGTTGACAGAAAATTTTAATGTCATTAAGCAGGATACGAAGAAGGGGAAGCTTCGCTATTACCACAACTCCATTTATTGGAACTATGGCGCCTTGCCCCGCACGTATGAATATCCCAAGCATATTTACAGCTGCCAGACGGGGGACAACCAGGACTTGTTCTTCACGGGGGACGACGACCCCCTGGACGTGGTGGACGTGGGCCAAAACAGCCTCAAAATGGGGCAGATCGTCCCAGTCAAGGTGGGATCCGCTCCAGGACGCACAGCATATATGTTGCATGTGTGTGGGGGTGTATATGGATCCATCTTCATGTGCGTGTGTCCTCCGCTATCCCCCGCCACCCCCTTCACGTGCACCGTGTATCCCCTTTTTTGCCAGGTCCTCGGAGCGTTCACCCTAATTGATGAGGGACAGCTGGACTGGAAGATCATCGCCATCAATGTACGTGCAGAGAGATGCTTCACTACTCCGTTGCTCCCTCACTACGCAGTTGCTGCTTCACTACTCCCTTTCTCCCTCACCACTGTGTCTCTTCCCCCCTGTAGAAATACGACAAACACTTCGACGACGTGAACTCTCTGGAAGACGTGCAGAAGTACTACCCCTCCACACTGAACATGCTCCTGGAGTGGTTTCGCTCGTACAAAATGGCCGAATCGAAAAAATTAAACATAATCTCAAAAAAATTGTACAACAAAGAAGAGAGCGAAGGCTTGATTCAGAAGACGCATGAATATTACTGTGAGTTTCTGCGCGATGTGAAGAACTTGGAATGTGATCAGTCCAGTCAAAGCACCTGTGGAAATAGCACAAAACAGCATTCAGGAAGTAGTGACCTCAGCTCGAGTACACTTCCAAAGAAATCTCAGGACGATTCTCTTTACAAGAGTCTTCTGCAGGATATAAGCATTTCCTACCATATGCCCGACACGACGTACAGGCCGAACGAGAACATATGGATCCACTGAGTGGGGTGTTCGTGTGTATCTCTTTGTTGGATGGCAGAACGGGCAGCTTTTAGCACGGCCCTCACGCGGCGAGGTCTGCATCCCAATTTGGCACACGTGTAAGAAAACGTAGAAGCGAATGTGTAAGATAATGTGTAAACGAATCTGTGTGCGAACATGGAGGGTGACTCGCGCGCATGTGCAACTCGCATCGCCCGTGACCTCTCCCCCGATTCGACACAGCACAAGTTCGATTCGAGTTCCAATTTGACTCCTCCATATTTCCCCCCCGCGGTGGCAACTGCGACTGCAACTGTAGCTACTACTGCAACTGCAGCTGCGTGTACATTTGAATGAACCCCAACTTTTGTGAAGGGTTCGCCTCCACATTTTCCCTGCAAAATGAATCTCCCAAAAAAAAAAAAAAAAAAAAAAAAAAAAAAAAAAAAAAAAAAGAGAAAAAAGGGATGATGGAGGGGGCTCGAAGAAAAAATATCAAAGGGCATGGTAAAGTGCCATGTCATCGATCTTTTCGCCAAGGTCGCATTTTGATTTTTTTTCTTTTTTCTTTATATTTATATGTTCACATGTTCATATATAAAAGGGCATCGTCATATTGATGCTACTTTTGTGTTCCCTTGTGACGTTTTTTTTTTTTTTTTTCCCCACCTAGACTGTTACCTTCGCGCAAAGCGGAGAAACGTCAGCTTGCACGAACCACAGGTCAACACAACACATAGGGAGAGGGGATCCCGTATCATTCACGTTGGGAGATGTAGCCTGTCCGACTTAACAGGGGCTTCTACTGATGTGCAACTTGTGAGTAGCATTTATTACATAAGTGCATGTGTGTCATATATCCCATGCGTCACCCCCATATTGTGTGTACATGCATATAGGTGACGAAGATCATATACCTTCTAACGGTCTCTCATTCGAATTCAACCCTCCTTTTCGATTCACCACGAAAGTGCTGGGTATGCTCTGAGCGCCTTCGAATTAACCCACGTAGGATGAAATCGATGCTTCTGCTGCACCTCATATTTTTCATATCTATGGGTAAGACGGAGAGGCACTTTTCCCCCGCTCCTCCGTGGTGTTAGCGAATCATGTCCCAATGTTACGCGCAACCGTGGCATGCGTGCAAAGCGGCGGTCTGCATTTCAGCGTGACGCATACGCGGGGGGGAGGGAGCCACTTCACGATTGGAAGCCGTCTGGCGAAGCGCCACCGGGGAGTATTCGTCCATATGTATGTCTACGCGCATGCATGATCGCGTGTGCGTTTTTAAAGAGCTCCCCAACTGCCCAGCTCCCCGATTCTTCATCCCCCCCTCCGAAGGCGTGACCGCCCTGCGTGAAGACAACCAAATGATGATGCTCCTGAAGGTACGCTTCTTCTTCCTCAAGATGCAAATGCCGGTAAGTCTTTAAAAAGTGTGCACCCGAGAAATGGGGAGCATGGCTCATATAGGAAGGGCTGTTAGGGCGAGAAACTGAGTGGCACAGGTAGCTAATCTGTCTGCCCAACTTTGGATTTTTTTTTGTTTTTTTCTCTTTTCTTTTTTTTAAAGAATAAACAA
>NW_008482042.1:0-5106 GCF_000524495.1 Plasmodium inui San Antonio 1
CTATTACCGCTCATATGCCCAGATAACTTTACACTTAAAACTGAGATAAAAACCATATCACTGCCAAAATGATCAGGTATTTATTCACTTCCTTCCATTTTTCAGAAAAATTTCATAACTCTATGGCTCTGTAAGACTTCTTTATATGGTATGTCTTTATGTCAATAGGGCAATGTATGCATTGTATATGCTTATACTCTCTTATGCATAAAAGGGGTTATGAATACTTCTTAACATTCTACATTCCACTCTGGTGAATAACGAGACTCCCCTTATAGCATCCTCCATAGTCTTAGATACGGACAAAAATGACGTTACTGTACGACTTATTATGCTTCAGGAATTCAGCATAGTTTCAAGATATTATCTGTTCTTATTCCTCTGTTTATATGTTAGAAAACATGAAACCCTCGATTTCATATATCTATTTTGTCAGAGGGAAAGATCTGCTGCTCACATTATTCCTTATGTGCCACCCCTACTGTGTTTCTCGGTCCTATGCTTTGGGTGTAGTATATAATCTTCATCCCCTCAGCATCTTTCGCTTCCTTCTGTCTTCTCGTTTTGTCTCTTCTGTATGTATTAATTATGTACCTTTCCTTTTAGGCATTTCCACTTTGATCGTCATGTCGATATCTCCACTGGTTTGTGGTGTATTTATATGGTCCTACATATATCTCTCTCCGTCCTCTGAAGTAGATAATTTTCTCAAATATGTCAGTTGTATTCGTATATACATTCTATTATAGTCATCCGCTCCTATATGGTTGCTCCCCCCCCTTTTAGATTAATGATTGTTTAATATCTTATGTGTATTGTTATTCTTATGTTCACTTTATTCCCTTCGCTCGTTCCATGTTATTATTATTCCTAACCCTCCACGAGAAACTTCTCGTTCTATATAGTAGTACTCCTTTTATAATTTCCTATTCCTCCCTAGGGTCTAAGAAGTTTAATCTTTCATTTTACATAATTGTTATATTTTAATAGTACCGCATCGATCTCGAGTCCCCTTAACAGGAAAATATTACAGATTAAGGCGGATGTGCAAATCTTCCGTAATCATTTTTTCTTAATAGTACCCGGATAATTATTGAATCTATATTACAATAATATTGAGAGGGAATAATCACAGTTCACGACGTATTCCTGTACTTACAATGTTACTTCGCCTATAAGAAGTGCTTCCTATATATAAACACCCTTTGTATGTTGGAAGCCTTTTTAGTGATAGTATCCCTCAGTTTCCTATACAGCAGGATTAGCCTTAGGATTGGTATATGAGTCTTCCTGGAATTGAATTATTTCACAAGCCAGTGTATTGGTGAAATGGTATGATCTTTACAACTGCCGTCCTCCTCATGGAATTCGACTCTCTAAACCTTTGTATTATCTTAAAAAATTTTCTTCCCTACACAGCACTTTTCTACATAGAATATTACCCTTGACAGAAGCATATCCTCTAAACAGTTGTTGTAAGGCCGCTTCTTAGAGTTAATACAAATATACCGGAGGCATCTCGTAGTCTTTATATATGTATAAGGCTTAGTGATTGGAACCCCTCCAATAATACCGCTGCATCCACTCTATTATCTCTTACTAAATATCTCTTTTTAAATTATGGTGCTTCCTGCTTTAAATCTTGACGACTCCACAATAGGGACTCTGCGGATTCTCCTACTGTTTATGCAGTGATACTCTAGAAAAATGTCTCCTTCTCACATACTTAATAATGGTCGAGAAAAATGTATACCTTATATATTAGTCTTCCAAGGAAGTGTATATCCTCCGCCTCATTCTATTCTTCAAATAATAGCACCTGTTGTCCTAAGTTTTCCATATAGACGTATTTTAGTCATAGAACCCGCACGATTATTTTCCTGATATCATGGTTCCCCATCGAGATGTGTTATCTCCAGCCAATAATAGTTTCCAAATAAAAAAACTGTAAAATATGAACCTGGTGCAGAATAATATTCAGGAGACATGTATACAGTACACAAAATAATACTGGAGGTATAGACGCATGGTCCATATAATAGGGCTGTATGCTAAGCGTACATTTCACAGGCCCGTAGTCCTGGGGGGAGCGATATTTTTTAAATAATACTACACACAAATCATTATTCCTCAATTAGTCACGTTCTCCAATTAGTCGTATCTAAAACGCTATGTCATGAGGCCTTCACATAAAAGCATTCTTGCGACACTGTACATTACAAACAACATTTCTGCTATAATCCTTGCATTGTCCATATGCAAGTATTTCTGCCTCTATTGTATTACTCCGAGAATAATCCATGCGACACACCTATAGCGCCTGCACCTGTGCGTGATTAATGGCTTGCTGTGTTTCTTTAGAATGTAACCCTCACTTCTTCACATAATACTATTTCATAGAGATCTATACTCATCAATGTTTTGTGTCGCCCAAAGAATAGGAACCGAAATTTGGAAGACATAGCCCGCAATTCACACACTTTTGCATTTTCGATGGGCATATTGTACGAAAATCCTTATTCTTCAAGGGACGGTTTCTGAAAATATCCGTATCCCTCATACAATACTGTATTTTGAATATCATTGCACTTCACAGAATGCCACTTCTCATTTTCTCTGCTCCCTAGATATCATATGAGTGCTGGGACAATAATCTCTTTCAAATGAATGTGTTACTAGCTGTTTGTTATTTCCAATAGACTTGCCTCTCCCTACAAGAACACCATAACCCGTAGACCCATGCAATAGTATTGTTCAAATAGCTGTACTTTCTATCAACATTGACACTTTAGACACAGGTGTACTGTTTATATCATCATACCATTCTTATAATAATACACTCAGTATATTCGTCTACTTCATACAATGGTCTCATTTATACATTACCATCCTTGCCAGGGACGACGGATAAAGATAACGATACGGCATGCATGTTCATACACTTTAAATCATAGTACTCCTGGTACAATATTATTCACCTCACAATGCTATTCCTAATATATTGATACTCCGCAAACATCCCCACTATCCACATAATAGTAGTCTGGGAATGTTACCAGTGGGAGCGAATAAGTAATTTTTAGACAATACTCCTTCACGCACATGTGTACACTTGCTCGAGCGGTATTCCCCCAATCATGCAGTTCTACACATTATAGGGCTGTTAATATAACAACACTCCGGGGAGTGGTATGAATTTGCAACTATCGTGTTTTCCCTATAATATAAGCCTAAACGGTAGGCCATGAAGTTCCAAGGTTTTCAATAACTCTGGTCTTTCGATATCCAGAGTCCTAGCACAATTGTGCATTCCAAGACATCACACTAGGGAGATATCAGTACTCTCACAGAACAGTTCTGCTGATCATCTGTAGTTCTTATAGAACTATGCTCTTAAAAGAATGATCCTTTGCAGATATCAGGCTAGTCCAACCATTAATACCCACATATAACAGTACTACAAGAATTTCCGCATTCGTCACCATGGGAAATGGGGACACATGTATACTTCCTTCTCATCTTCCCTTGTAGAATATGCATGCAGTTCATAGAATATTACCCTACGAATAATGACACAACTCGAAAATCAGGATTCTTGACACAATAATACGGTTAAAATTATAGTACCCCTGGCATAGCTCTAGTGTTTAGACAAAATGATTGGAGCCCACCTGTGGGATCTGCAGAATCGCCCAAGTCATATGATCCAGCCATTATACCAACATGACGACCCTTCAAATAATGTTATTCCAAGGAAAGTTGTACTCATCAGGACAAACTATTCTGTACATAATATCAGTTTTCTTCAAGTAATGGTGCAATTCACACATTCATGTGTCCCACACAACTGTACCCTTCATACGGAGGTACTACGGCAACTTTCACACGTTGCGTAACGGTGGCACCTCCTCATACGGCACAAAGCTAAGTCATAAATTCTGCACCTCTCTTTACTTTACTTAATAATACCGGCTTAACTTCGGTACTCATCAAATGGCATGGTACAAGCCATATTAGGCATCTTTAGATATGAGTACTATACATACGTCTGTAGTGTCCCCATAACAGTACTCCAATCCGTCAATATCGCCTCAGCAAATATCCTGTTCAAATGGAAGTATTATCCACACAACACTACTGTAAACAGGACGGTACTTTCTGTATTAACATACTCTATCAAAGAATCGTACTCCAAGGGTAATCTTCCTCATAAAGGCAAAACACTTGACACATCATGCTTTCGTCTGTATAATAGCACTCCAGGTGATCCATATAGATCCACTACTTATACCTTTATAGAACAGTAGTATGAGGACTTCTACACCCGTCACCATTGAGAAAGTAAAGACAATGGTACTCCCTAAACAATAGTTATACCGGAATATCCATAGACTTCACAGGACACTTTTATTCATATAATTAAAGCATAAACCCTGAATCCTTCACAGACACTAGTACATGCACCACTATACTCGTCACATAATAGTAGTACACGTATATCCGCGCGCATCACTAGCAATGGAAATCCACACCAGTATTGTAGAAATAATGGTACCCCAAGTGCAGTTGCTGTTTTCAAATACCAATAGAATAACGGTGTTACAATTCTCCACACGTAAATATTACGAACTCTTGGGTAGGTTCCATATATAGTGACACTGCAGGATATCCGTACCCGTTACGTAGAAGTGCTCCTTATATATGTCTCCTCCAAGCGGTTTCCAAGGTTCGAACGATTTAGTTGCTCCTACATTACTTGTATAATTCCTCGACGCCCATATAATAATACTGCCCGTACAGACTTTTACTTGAGAACCATGGACACTTGTTGCATGTTCCACCATCTGATACAGTTGTGCTCTTTATATAATACTACAACACGTATATGTTTGAACTTCATTCAATGGTGTCATTCATATAATAATATTCTTGAGACACACATACACGATAGAAATAATGGTACCCTCTGCATGTTACTATTATCTAAATCATAGTACTTTCGGCACAGTAGTACTCATCTCGACAATGCCACTCTTCGCATACCAATAGTTCGCACACAAGCGGACTATTTACAGGATACTACTGTGAGAATATCAACACTGAAAG
>NW_008482043.1:0-5046 GCF_000524495.1 Plasmodium inui San Antonio 1
ACCAGGCGATCCAAGAAGTCCAAGACGAAAGCCTCCCCTTCCTACAAAGTAAAGCGAAGAAGCGAGTCTCTAATGTAAAGATTCGAAAAAGTCTGGGGGGGTAAGTCTAAGGACAGGGCGCAAAGGGAATATCAAACAAACACAGGGACCCGGAGACAATAACGACTCAAGGGACAACTAGGAGTTAAACGAGGGGAGGTATCAAATCATACAGGATTCTAGGTGCCCCAGGAACGGGCCTGAAAGGGTGGAGGTATAACAGACATAGAAGGACCCATGATAAGAGAAATTAAGCTCGAGCAAATGGAATCCTCCCCCTAAAACAGGAGAGGCATGAGGAAGTAACGAACTCTAGGGGAACGATATCCAGGCAAAAGAAAGACGGGGGGGTGGGGAACCAAAATCCGACCCAAAGGGGCCCCCCCCCACAAACCCCCAACAGAGAAGACAGGCGGACCTAGTAAGAAGAAACAAATTCGAGTAGGGCTTAAAACCGCATGAACCTACGAATAGGGGGACAGATGTACGAAGATAGAATAAGTCAAAAACAGAAGACTAAGAAATCCGGTCTGAGTCCCTGCCCTCCCCACCACGCTCCCAAGGGGGAATCAACTATGACGAACCCCCAGCTAATTGGAACAAGCTCAGGAAATAGTAGAGTTTGTAGAGAAACGGACTAACGAGGAAGGGAAGCACTATAACTGCCCAGACGCAGCGGCAAACATCTCTATAGCATCTAGACTGGCAGAGGCGAAAGGCCACGAGACCAGCAGAAGTAGCGTTACGTAGGAGGAGGCGGAGGTTCCTCAAGGGGAGAATGGAGAACCACCCTCCGTGAGTTAGGAGTCGTAAACATTGGGAGTGAGGGTCCAAATCGGCGGACAGCCCGTCTGGGCAGAACTATCTGGGGGAGGAGGAGAGGTTTATAAAGCAAGAGGGATGATCATCTAGAGCCTAAGAACAGATCACTCCATCTCTCTAAAATCCCAAGACTCAGCACGAGCCTAGGGGGGTTAAACAACAACTAAGGAATCTTCCGCACGGCCCCCGAAGCAGCCCCGAAGAGATCCTGTTAACTAACTAGGAATTAATGGACCATCTCCCAAAAGTAGGGTGACCAACTAAGATACGTCAGACGTGGACGATGGCGGAGGCAGTTTTGAGTCTGAAAGCAGACAAAGCATTATGGGAGATCCCAGGACACGCAGCAGGGCAAGCCTCCTGTCCTGTGGGGCAGAGTAGATATTGTATAGGAGCTTATAGCGCCGGAGGAGGAGCAGTCAGAGGTTTCTTAGGACAGTGGAGGAGCCATCTCCTCGGAAAGAGTGAAGCGAACCTTTGGCACCAGCTGACAGGGAAGGCAGCCGAAGAAGTCAGCTCTCTTCTGAAAAATGGCAGAAAAAGGGATGAGTGGAAAGGAATCTTATCCTGTGTGATGTATGAGGCGCTAAACACGGAGACCATTATGGCGGAAGCAGACGAGGGCAAGAAGATATTATGGAGGCGAGGTAATTGGCAGAAGGTACTGTCGAGGGGAATCGGGTCACAGTGGGACAGATCAGCTGATGGTCAAAACATGTTGGTTGCATTAGCATGTATTATAGCTGGACTCCTCGGGTGGGAGCCGGGGAAACAGCTCCCTGACATAGTAAACCGGCTTAAGTGTAGAGAAGTATGGCGCCTAGTGGCTCTAGGACCAAGAAGACACGAATCCCTGAATACTAAAATTCCGATAAAGGATCTAAGCAGCTTAATTAAGGGCGCCGCAGCCTGGGATGCGGACACCGATCCCAGCGAAAGCAGGCTTGGACTACTTTTGAGTATATATAATGGCCTGACAAAATGCGTTGAGTATAATCGTCATTATGACTTAACCGCACTAATAGATGATTCCGACCTCCAGATGAGCGAAATAGGTCCGTGTACGCTGGATGGGACCCAGCTAAGATGCGGAGAAACGGCAAAGGCACGAGGTCAGGGTTCTCTAAATCTCTGGAAGAAGACCACGCAAAGACTGAGTAGGGGCCTTCTTGAGAAGGTGACCCCCCCTAGCAAGGTGAAAATTGTGGAAAAGAACGAGGGACCCTCGGGAGGACAGGAACGGGAAACCACTGCCAGTAATGTCGGAGCAAGGCTTCAGAAATATGTCGAAGCCGCCAGGAATTGCACAGGGGGGGCAGTGGGCGGAAAGGACCCTTGTGCCCAGCAGATGGAGCTGGTCAAAAGTAGAAACCGCCAGGAGCAAATGAAGGAGCAACAGGAGACCGACCTAGGGGGAAAGGAAGGGAATGGGCGGAGCGAGAGTTCAGAGTCCTTGAAAGTCGGGCAGGGTCACACTGAGGGAGTCAGAATAAAGGAACAAGGGGATCTTCTGTCTTCCCTCCCTGTAGGGGATGAAAGAAAACAGTCGGAGACAGCTGACAGACAAAACTCAGCAGGGGAACCAGGAGCCCAACCACCAGTTCAAAGCCAGGTCAGTGACGTTGAGGACCATGAGAGACAAGATAGCATAGTTCCAGACCTCGTCGCTGACTCCGTAAATTCAGCGTCCGACGGAGTGAACTTGAGTGGAATAATAGGTGGAGTTCTAGCGACCCTACTAGCTTTGGGGGGGGTGTATGGTATATACAGGATCCTAACGAAGCGTTCCCGCACGAAGCGACCAACAGAGCAGTCCATGGCTCGAAATTTCGGGAGAGGGTTAAAATACGGGTAGAAGAGAGGTGAGATAAGCCCACATCAGCTGAGTTCAAAGGATGTGCAGGAAGTTTCAACCGAGTGATATGACTGTTCGAGTTAGGCTAAGAATGTATAACAAACAAGGAAGGATATGAACAGACACCATAAGCCAGGCCACCACAAGGAGGATTCAGGCGTAGAGGGCCTAGTCAAAATCTGGCACAAATAAATCCGAAGTCCAAAGTATTATCAGTCTCCGGAGTGGGGAGTTGAAGAAACTAAAGGACAAAGGAGCCAGTCGCAGCTTGAAGGGATTGACCAAGAGGAAGTATCTACCGAGGAGGAAAGGTGAGGTGTTGGGACGACTGTTATCCAACTGAGTCCGGCGGTACATAACCTGGGGCGTAGCGTCCAATTAGGAAACACTGGGCGGCGTCCTAAGGCAGGAGGTATAGAACTGAGGCCGACCCGGCTGAGGGTTCCGACTTTGGATTTGGAATCTAGGGTAGAGGATTCAGGTATGACGTTTAAAATTCGGACGGAACAGCTATGGGTTTCGGACTGAGAAGCTTGGGATTTGGAGTGAGGGCAGTTTGGTTGTAGGGGAGGGGTTTTAGGGGTTAGGGTTTATGGTTCAGGGTTTAGGGGTCACGGTTTAGGGGTCAGGGTTTAGGGTTGAGGGTCTAGGTTTAGGTGTTCAGGCTTCAGGCTTCAGGGTTTACGGTTCAGGGTTTGGGTTTAGGTTACAGGGATCATGCTTTAGGGTTCAGCTTTAGTTTCAAGGGTGTGGGTTCAAGGGATTAGGGATTAGGGGCCAGCGTCGTCTGTTCAAGGGTTCAGGGGCTATGGTTGAGGGTTCAGGTTCCACCGTTTAGGATCACGTTCTAGGGTTCTTGGTTCAGCTGGGTCGATTTATGTTTAGGTTTGAGGGGTCAGGGTTTGGTTTGTACTTTTCAGGATTTATCTTTAGGATTTACTGTTCAGGCTTAGTTTTCAGGGATGAGGTGTTATGGTTGTCAGTTCCTCTGGCAGGGGTCACCTTTGGTTTTTAGGGTCCAAGCCTTAGGGCTTAGCGTTTAGTCTTATGGTTTAGTTTTCATGGTTTAGGCTGTACTTTCGATGAGGTAGTGCGCAGGGACTTTTGGATATGTTTCAGGCTTTATTTTGTCATGATCAGTGGATTAGGTTGCAGTATTCCTGGATTTGTGTCGTGGCTTTAGGGCCTAGTCTGTAGAGGCTAGAGCTAAGTCCCGAGTGTTGAGGGAGTTGGGGATTATTTTTCAGGGTCGAGTTGCTGTTCTTGGGTCCAGGTTCAGAGAAGATTCTTCGGGTGTAAGGTGTTAGTAGATTCTTCCTGATTGTTGTCCTTAGCGGGTAGGGTTCAAGGCTATTTGGAGGGTTCAAGGTTTATGTGCCATTGGGGAAGGCTTACATTTCATGGCTCAGACTTTATCGTCGGGTTTCATGTTTCATGTCTTACGGTGTAGGTTTATGCTGTGGTGGCTTAAGGTCTACGGATTAGGCGTTTATGATCCTGTACGTTGAGTTTCCGGAGGTTGGGCGATAATTTTTATCCTTTTGGAACCTCTCTGGCATAGGATTGTTGGATTAGGATTTAGTGAGTTGTCATTTTGCCTGATGCTTTGTCTTTAGGATTTATTTTTCATTTTCCAGTTGCCTGGAATTGACGTGTATGGTGCACGGTTTATGTTCTAGATGTTATAGATTCTGGGGGATGGGCTTCTTGATAACTCGGCCTTGTTTGTCTATTTCGTTTACGTGTTTGTTCGTATGCCTCATGACTTAGCTTGGCTCATTGGGGTTTTATTTTTCAGAGGATAGGTCGTCCTGGGGGGGCCTTATCATTTGGGTTCCTGTGATTACCGGTCATGAGTTGGCTCTGGAGGGAGTACTGATTATTGGGGGGGTAGTTGGTTTTTTCCTATTGTCTTGTGGTCAGGGGGGGCCGCGGGGGTGTTTTGTTTACCTTTGATGCGGAAGTCTTAGTGCTCACTAGTCAGAGTTCTCATTGTTCTACTTTTGGTGCTAGTTTTGAGATTTTTCCCTTTCCTTTTTTTCTTTCCTGGCACCTATCCTCCCTCTGATTCCTCATCCGCACGGTCGATAGGTCTAGTATATTGCAAGGGGTTTTTCTTTGTGATTGGGGATTATACTGTTGCTCCTATTTTGTCATTTCTGTAGCAAGGTCGGTTCTGGCTTCAGTAATTCCTTTTATCCAGCTGAGTTCATACTTTTAGCCCTTATTTTTTATTTTTCACGCTCCAGGTGCCTTTGTATAAGTCCTTTCTTTTTGAGTCGTGTTTAGGATTCTAGTCTATTATTTTCATGGTGCAAAGCCTAATCTCT
>NW_008482044.1:0-4848 GCF_000524495.1 Plasmodium inui San Antonio 1
TTACGCTTGTGTGAAAATAACTTTTTAACTTCAAGTGTTGATATTCCCAGAATACTATCATATGAATAGTCTGCATGTGTGCAAAGTATTGATATGGAAGAAATAGCATCATGGGGATGAGTACTACTGTGCTCAGAGTACTATGATTTAAATAGTACTGACCTGCAAAAGCTAACATTATTTCTACTTTGTATCTGTGTTCCAAGAATACTATTATATGAATGAAATCATTGGATGAAGTTTGCAGATATACGTGTTGTAGTATTATATAAGGAGAAGAAGTGTATAAGCCGCTGGAATATATCGCAGGTGTCCATGGTTGTTAAGTATACAGCTATACCAGCGATATCATTTTATGGGGGTTGAGGAATAATACAAGTAATGTAAGAACAACTAAATGATTTGAACCATGCAAACCGGCTGGAGCAGATTTATTTGAGGAGCACGAATATACCAGTGTTCATTCCATGTAAAGGGCATAAGTATATGGAGTGTGCCATTCTGTGAAGTCCACTGACATGCTGAATGCAGTACTATGTAAAATGTAATGATATTCTAGAGGAATGTTATCTGAAGGGTTCCATTGCGCCTGCAGTGCTATTATTCGAGGAGCACATATGCGTAAGAGATATGGATATCCTCCAGTGTTACTGTATATGAAGCGTATCCAGGTCTCCGTAATACTTATATCTAGGGAGTAGTAACACCCTTATTGTATTGGTATTTGAGAAATCGGGGAACACCTTGGATACGACTATTTATAAAGTACTAGTATCAGTCCCTAAACCTGGTAGAATGCGCAGATGTACCTATAGTACTATGATGTGAAGAGTATTGCCCTTCATGTAATGGGTTATCTTAAAGGTTCCGGGTTTATGCCTTCATTATGTGAATAGAAGTGTCCTGTGGAGTTAATAAATCTTGCAGTCTAAGTATTATCTAGAGAATACCAACGTCTCCGAATGTTCCATGGTGAGAAGTCAAAATGTCCGCATAGTACTCTTCTATGAAGGTAGTAGTAGTCGAGTTATATCGATCACCTGAAATGCTACAATACAAACAAAAGCATAATGTATGACGTGTCCTGCCCTTATAAATAAGAATAACCTTGGCGGATGATTCTTCAGAAGCGTAGTCATATGAAGAAAGTACAGTTCTGTTTACAGCCCTGTATTGTGAATAATACTCCTATTTGAAGAGGACATTTCTTGAAGAAGTATTCATCACTTAGCGTACTGTTATGGGAACAGTGAAGATGTATGTATTATACTCAACTCAACTAATGTGCCAACATGCCTGGTACACTGCTATTTGAAGAATAGTAAAATTGGAATAGTAGTATTAAGTGAACTATTTGGAAGGGTTGGATTTAAAGCTTCAAATTCCAAAATAAGGAGTACGCTTCAGCTGCATGAAGTAAGGAGTCGTAGTAGTAGTCTAGTATAGAGAGTCCTATTCTCTGAACCGTATGGACGTATTCACTCCCATCTTATTTGGGAGAAGCTACTGTTATGTGTGCCATTTTGTGCCTTGATGGATGGAAACATCTTCAAAATACAATTATGTAGAAGGTTTCGATCTAAGTTCAATACGTAGATTATAATCAATACAGCATTGAACAAATCATAGAGTTAGTCTGGAATATTGTATTTTGAAAGGTGCCACCATGCCAGAATCCGTATAATGTTAATAGTACTATCGTGTGTATAATACTAATATTGCAGGAATGTTATTATATATGGAACAGTCTTCTATAAGAAGAATGGGAAATAACAAAGTAGAGATTAAATCAGAAATTCTGATATGTTTGTGTTTTTAATGATGATAATTGCGAAAATTCCTCCCGTAAAATTATCTGAGGAAATTGGTCTTTAATATCTATGGATGACCCAACATGCTCTTATGATAAAGCCCCCCTCACGTCTAAAAAATTGTGCAATCATACCTAAAGATATCACAAGAATAGCCTTCTTTAGAGTTTTCCCACCGGGAATTGGAAACTGCATTATATGAGATATAGGATTAGACAAATCCTGTGTTTTACCTAGAAAAATATTCTGTGAAAAATATTGATCCCCAGACAATACTATGATGTTAAGAATACGTCATTGTGTAAAATACGGACATTCCAGAGATAATATTCCTAATGACCCACTATTCTCTAAATTAGCTGAAGATCTCACGTCAAATTCTGTCTAAAGAATACTGATGTATCTTCAATCCAAATAATAGGAGTAATGGGAATTTCCGTAGTAACATTATAGGAGGCTCCCAAGCGATAACCTAGGTTCAGATCTGAAGGATATTGTAGATTAAAGCCGCATCCTCCCTGACCCTACCAACCCAACGGAACAAATATCCAATGAGCCGTATTCTATCTCAGTAGTATTATTATTGAACAGAAGAACTAGGAATGAGATTCTCAGAGTCTAGCAGGAAGGATTATTTAAGAAGTCAGCGGGGCGGCTAAATATCAATCTCTAACAGATGCTATGTTATTAATCCAACTCCAAAAAGAGGAATAGGATAAAATAAACAAGTCAGGAGTACCCTAGGTTTTAATTCCAACCACCTCCCCCCCACAAACAAATTCCTGCCTGGAGAGATCCAAAGGACAAAGGATAGTAATGTCTTATTATTTGAAGTACCATAGTTATGAACAACCGGGGACCCCCTCTCTCGTATGAGGAAGTCAGAATTTGACAAATTGATGTACTCCCTCTGAAGAAAAAGTGATTAGCAAACTGACGTCTACAGGAACCAGTATTATATTAAAAATAAATCACTCACTACCAAGAAAAGACGACTAAACGTCTTAGACCGGATTCCCTTCTTTAACCAAGCAACAAAATCCACTCCAACCAACCCACAGAGTATAATCACTTCCCCGAGAAATCACTCAGAGGGATGGTCCAAGAGATAACCCCCAACAAACCCAACAACGCGGCCGAAGCCCCAGAATTCCCCCAAGTCTCGATATAAACAAACAAATCCAAGTAACCAAAACAAATATTCGACAAGATTAACGACCCAAAAGGAAAGCAGATGCAAAGGCGAACAGTAACCAAATCCGCGCAGAAGAGAAGGAGCATCCCCAAGAAGAAGATTTAGCCAAAGGAGCAACCAACAGCCACAATAACCTCAAATAAACAGGCCAGACCGGATTACGACGCGCCCTTCCACAACAGGACCTGAAGAATTAAAGCCGCAACCAACAAAATCTCATCCCACCCCCCCAGAGCACAACAAGGGGGGAAAGAAGTTAGAGGCAAAAGAGGATTCCAACCCCATGAGACACCAAAGATCCCAATAAGACAGACCAGAAAAGGCACGAAATTCATCCATCTGTAGGAGAATCTCCACCGAATCGAATAATAGACAAAGCAAATAATCCCCAAACAATCCTCTAAAACAACAAGGCATCGTATAAAGGCGCAACTCCCTAATAACTACGCCCAGATACCAGCCACAACAAATAAGGAGCCATAACCACAAAACCAACGAAACCTCAAACGTCAAGCCCCCCCACAGCAAGAACTACGACAAGGAACCCCCCCACACAACTCAGCAGTAGAAGTAAAAAGAGTAGCTACCTCTCAATGCCCGATATGGATACAAAACAATGGAACGACTAAGGAAAAAAAGAACTAACAAACAAGATAACATCAACTAACAGCAAGCCAACGGAATAACAGCTCCCAACTAAGCCCCCTCCCCCATGTCGAGAATAAGAGACGAGTCGGGAAACGCCCCTCAGGAGGGAAAAAGTGGAGAAAAGAGCAAAAGTCCCTGCAGACGAGACCAACACGACTAGGCCGGAACAAGAACAGCGCCAAGCGTTAGAGGGAGGCAGGACAGGCAACACCCAAGAATCCTCAAAGCCAGGCAAAAACCGACCCAAAAAATAGGAACCCAAAGGGACAAGTATAAAAACTGAAACCGACAAACCGCCCAAAAAGAGGAAGGACCAGCGGGGGATCAATCCGAGACAAAACACAACAGGGAGCCCGTTAAACAGGATAGATGAACCCCGGCAGAATGAGGAACAGAGCTCGAAGAGTCAAACAAGATAAAAGAGTCAAAATAAGAGAGAACAAATAAGCGACTAAAAAAATCCCAACGATAAACCCCCCGCAGCCATCACGAAAAACCAGGACCCCGGTCCCACCCCCTAAACAACACCCCCAAGGTAAAGGATACTTGACAACAGACAAGGCAGATCCTAACGCAGGAAACAGCCAGCTCCGACTAGAGTTTCAGGAACAACAGACCGAACAATAGAGGATCACCCTACAGCGAATCAAGCAGCCATCCAGCTAGGACAAAGGAACCCTCTTAAAGTAACAGAAACACGACAAAACAGGAAATACCAGCACTCGAAACCCTCCCTGAGACTCGACACAGTAACCGTTACAGGAAGCAGCAGCTCCTAAACAACGCCATTAAGACCTCGAGAGAGATAAGAGACGACAACATGAACTAACCCCCAAAAAATAGCAGAAAACACGATAACAGCAAATCGTAAAACAAATCTTGATGCTAACATAAGGCCAACAAACCCCAAAGGACAGAACCAAATAACAAAGAAAACCGAAAGCCTCCCCCAGAAGGAGCAGATCGAATAAACCACTGAAATCAAGAAACCCCCCCCGAGAAAACCCAGCAAGCGACAGAAAACGAAGAAAACAAAACAAAAGAACCCCCCGAATACCACAGCAAAAGCAGACTCAGAACCACAAAACACACCCCCACCAACCCAAAACGAGGAGTAGACGCACCAAAGAATCTATACGCCCACACAGGAGGAAGCTGAAGGCCGTTCCAAGAACAGTCCCCACAAGACTAGAT
>NW_008482045.1:0-596 GCF_000524495.1 Plasmodium inui San Antonio 1
ACTTTCCCCGGTGAAACATAATTGTTTCCCTTGCCATACAATTAGAATTACACTAATTTATATTTTTTATTCATATTATTCACACACTGCAGCACATCTTTCGAGTATACGATGCTATCTGGTGCAATTACACATGCGAATAAATAAAATATATATTTCATTAAAATTTTTATGATAATAATTACTAATTATTCAGCTCACAAATGTACGCCCGGTAATTCACTCTCATTTTTGCTGAAATAATCATATTTACGAGAAAGAAGAAAAATAATTAAGTCTGCACTACATACAATAAAGTAATCAGTCCTTCTCGTCATTCGTAAGAATTATTTACATATCCTTTTATAAAACCATTACACCCAAATGAAGTGTACAGAATGTGCACCCTCAGCGCATGATGTGCATTAAAGAATTTCACATTAAGTGCGCTGTTTTTTGTTTATAAATTCCCCTTCATATGCGAAATAATACCAGAAGAAGAATGTATTGCACGAATAAATGATTCTATGCATAACGATAATTATAAAATAGATTTATACTGAGAAGAAAAAAAAGTATTAATTCATAATAGACAGATAATACCATTGTTCAACTCT
>NW_008482045.1:1180-3972 GCF_000524495.1 Plasmodium inui San Antonio 1
GACCCATATGAAGCAGATTCACATTCTTCGTATTCCTCATACATCGGAAATATTATATTTATCCCGATGCATTTGGCATGATTATAGAATTAATAATACAGTAAACAGCCATTTATGGAAGGTTCTGACTCTACCTATCCAAAAAAGAATCCTTCATAAAGGAACTATACACACGATAGGACAGCTCAGGACTGTTAGAAGATACCATGTTACATCTGATTCCTTTCATTATTGAATAAAGACTATATCGAAACTAAATGGCACCCCCTACATTTCTACCTATCACATTAAATGCCATATATACTTACGATAAGAAGAGACATGAGAAAAAGATATCTCTTATGCGCAGTATTACGGTCATTGCTCTGTGTAATAATCTATTTAGAATGTGAAAGAATATAGGAACCTTCCATGTACCAGGAATTTCTCTTACGAACAACCTCTTATTCATGTTGAGACATCTTCTCAACTTATACAGTTATCGATAAAATTTGTAAAGCTGCTTTCTCACAGCATTGCTGTTTGTCTCTCAACAATTGCAAAACAGCATATTTTGTTCTCATAGATCCCAGGTATATGTTGTTACTCAGATCGGAATTCCTTCTCAATGTTTCACTTCCTCAGATGGTTTCATCCTCATGTTTCTCCTTTCTTTTCTAATCGGAAGTATCTTTTATTTTTCCCTATGTTATAGCTCCTGATTTCTGTTGGAAATCACTTGCAAATGGAGGCTTATATATTAGATTGGGCGTACGAACTAATCTGCAATGACTTTCATGGGATTCATGATGTTCACAGTAGAAATGAGGAATGTATATTTATTATTAATTATTCTACTTCCTTACATGTTCAGGGAAATTTATTGTCAAAACTGTACTCAACGAAACATGGAAAGAAAAAATTAATATCTTCTATTATACCCACGTCATCGTAACCACGGCGCGCTGTTATTGAAAACGATGTATATCTCACTTCTGATTCTACGGGGCAGCTGAAGTTTTCCATTTATCTATTTTTTTCGTAATAATTCCATCAGTATGACATGGAAAAATCCATATGTTGCTTTGGCAATCATCGGTAAAATTCATTACGTACTTAAGTTGTCTATAAATTCATCATTTCTTATGCTTCATATTTCTAGCGCTTTTAAATTATTATGTACCAATAAAAATAAATCACTTCAAAATGTAAGAATTAAACAAACAGAAAAATAACAAATGAATTAATTTTCTAAATCTTATATGATAACGTGAATTATTCACCGTTAAAATCTCCCCTTTATAATTTCAGCAGATATTCATAATCTGGTATTAATTAATTTCTTACTAGAGTATGAATAAGTGTACTCTTCCGTTGTTCATTTTTAATATAATTGAAAAGGAAATGTATAATATTAGACTACTTTGTCGGAATAATATGATTAAGAATAAAGATAAATAATTTTATTCCTCTGATCAGAAATAAAGAATTGTGTTATGATGAAGACAGGCGTGTAATAGTGCGGGTGTATACGGAAGTTTACATAATTATCTGGTGTGGCGCGTCCAGATGATCCACATAAAGATCTCATTGCCCTCAGTAAAAGATGGACGCGTTCCACTTGTTCTTAATAAATATTTTGCATCATTAAAATGCAACATTTATTTATTTTCTTCTTTTTTAATAATAATTGCATATATATTCCTTGACGCATTATAGGCAGATGGTGTATTTTATTTGTATAAGATGACTGTAAGTGAAACGCGCCTTTTTGTACACGGTAAATAAATACTAAGCGAATATTATCTCACTCTACAGAACACGGGAAAAATTATGCGCTGTTCCTCCTTATTTAGTTCTATATCAGCATAATTTTGTACATGTGAAGGTGCAGAGAATATGTTAATTATTTCGTCCCAGTAGAAATTTGGAAACAAGAAGAGTTTGACTCTGCCAGTAGTACACTCCTCATCGCGCGACATCTGCCTACACTGAATTTCATGTAATTAATAATTCAGGTATATAAAGAAAAAATTAATAACAAACACGTTGTTGTACGGAGCTATATGAAAGTAAAATTGAAGAATTTATTTCCCATGACGAAATAATTTCATATATGCAGTGAGGATATAGCAGGAATTTATCCCTTGTACGAGAAGACACATTGTATGATAAAAAAGGGATCTTCAATCTTATCTTACATGGATGTGATCGAAATTATGCAATGATCCATTATCGCAATACTAAAACATGCACTTGGGTATTTATCATCTACTTAGTTCCTATAGAAAAGCACCTATGATAAGAAGGCAATTCATTGAGAAAACGATGAAGAATAAGTGTTATATTTTCTACGGTATAACATTCTTCGACCGCTTCTGTTGAAATAATCTTACCTTTCCTTCCCTCAATTGGGTTATTTTATTACACTCTAAAATGGGGAATTAAATATCTCCCTAAATAGCTGTGTGTGAAATGAATTGAATCTGTTTGTTAAAATGTGCTGATATGACAAAGCTATTCCTTCCTCTTCGGTTAAGAGGAAACTAGATGTACACTTGTGAACTTATGAGCTTCATTTTTCAGAATTATCAACAGGTAACCATCTTTCCAATCTTCGACACGGGCTAAAATAGAACATGTGCTCTCCTCCACTACTTATTGAGTTATACACCATTTGTATGCTCCCTTTATGGTAATATCTGTTCACTGTCCCGCAACGTTTATAGAACACTCCTGTGGGCAATGTGGACAGACGGCGGAATGTGCCAAATATATACGACATTTCTTTATTCTGATAAAATAATTTATGT
>NW_008482045.1:6157-8709 GCF_000524495.1 Plasmodium inui San Antonio 1
TATCTTCAGATATTCCATCACAAGGAATGGTAAGACGACCATTGCCAGTACCCCTGGAATACCATATTTGGCCACCTTCTTCATAGTTTCTTTAATATTGGATTTGGTGGTCTTTTCCTGTAGCCCCATGACATTTTTCATAAGAGATTCTTCTGCTGCTTCCACTTTGGGTCTCATCATTTTTTTTGCTGGTTCTAAGACACTTCTCATAAGAGCTTCTTCTGTCTCTTTATATACTGAATCAACGGTTGTTACATCAAGCTTATTCATAGTCTGCACATCTAGTAATTCAACCTTTACTTTGCGAGCTTCAATGCGTTTATATATAACCCAATCATTTTTATTCTTATCTGGATCTTTATCTTTCTCTTCTTCATGCAAGTATAAATATATGGTCTGCTTCCTTTCCTGTGGTAATATCTTTTCGTTTACTGATTCGCTTGAATCTTCCTTTTCTTTTCTTTTCAATAATTCTTTAATATTTTCTAAATCCCCTTCTCCCCGATGGTGAATTCTCTTAAATAGACTATTTTGGCACCTTAAATATAAGTTCTCCGCATATTCATCAACTATCGCTGACACATCTTCATCGGGTGTAAACCCATCGGCACTTATGTTATTAATCTTCTTAAATAATCTATTGTTCTCTGTTATATACACACCATTGTCATTCTCAGGTTCTGCTTTGTTTCCATAGCTGTCCAATAAACCGCATTCATCTAGATACTGCATCTTTTTATATAAACTCTTAGAGCACGTTACATATATTGTGTTAATTAGATGCTCCTCTCTCATCAATTCTTCTTTGTTCAGTAGATCAATGGAATTTCCTGATATATCTTTTCCAAACAATTCCTCTCTACCCAGTTTGTCATTGGTATTCATAGAACTACCTGTCATTTTGAACTTTGCTTGGTGTAACTTGGTACTTTGTTCACTAAAATCATCTTTTATCTGCAATGTAGCTTGATAAGACGTGTATTCTTTCTTAAAAAGACCATCTCTTAATAATGTTTCACCGTCGTTCATATGAACAAATCCTTCTTGGACATCATCAGGTTCTTGTACATGCAGTTTCTCCGATGTATGCTCCCTCTTTGATGACTCGTTCCCACTTATGATATCATCTATAGAATCAATCTCAGCTTGGGATGGCTTTCTTCTTAATGCATAACTTTGTCTTACTTTCTGCATTCTTCTATACATCTCATTACTTCTCTTTATATAAAATTCCTCTCTGGATAGACCTTCCTCACAATATGTATCTGCGGTTGTATCATACGTATAATCATATGCTTCCTGTTCAAACTTTTCTTTCGGTGTATAAGTGCCTGTTGCAGCCCTTAATCTCTTCTGCATATCTCTTTTGCATGTTATGTATATATGTTTCTTTGTTTCATCTTGTTTTTGCTTTTTCGTCCTCTTCCTTATATCATCTAGGGTATCGACATCTGATTTCGCAGATTTTTGCGAGTATAAGGGACTTCTCCTGACAGACTTTACCCTGTTATACACAGTTCTTGCAGCTTCTATCTCACTTTCCTTCCGTTGGCCATATACTTCGGATGAATCATATCTTCGATATGTATCATCCCTGGAAGAAGAAGATCCTTCCTCCTTAGATACCCTCGTTGAATTCACATCGCGCCTACGTCCTGAAGAATATAAACTGTTATAATCATCTGCGCTAGAAATATCATCCCTTGTTGATGTTCTGTCTCTAATAGCTGGGCCAACTTTGCATGGTGAGCCACTCTCCACTAACACTGTCTCCGTAGTATCGCAAGAACTTTTACTCAAAGAATCGTCTCTTGCCATTCTTTCCTCCCTGTCAACTACATGAATTCTTCCTGTAGTATTAACTTTTCCCCATACTTCCTCTTTCGTGATTGTTTCAACTGAGCTCACGGAAGTGTCCTCTTCGGAGAATTCTTCCTCGAAGATTGCATCAATTGTGCTCAAGGAAGGACTTCTTTTCGACGATTTATTTCTAGTGCTAACTTCAACTGAGCTCAAACACCTATGTTTCCGTGATAATTTCTTCTTAGACAAGCCATAATCTGATTTCAAAGAATTACTTTCTCCCGATATCTTCCGTGTCCTTACTGCACTCTGTATGACTGTGCACGCAACTCCAGTTAGTATTCCTTTTCCGATGAGAACTTCATCTTTTCCCAAGGAAGGCAATTTTCTCAGGGACTGGTCCTTTTGCTTTATATCGATGTCCTTTCCATTTCTAAGGTGGGTGAATGTTCCTACTTTGGTTGTTCCTTTTCTATTTGTCTTGACAGCTCTATTTATTATTAAGAAATGAATTGCCGCTGCTACGATATCCCTGGTTGGAGAATCTCCCCCCGGTCCTAATTCATCTTTTACTTCTTCATCAGTTATTTTTGCGGATTGTTTTAAATGTAATCCTGCCTCTTTCACAACTTTGCCCCTGTTTCTGGATTTGTAGATGCTACATAAACCACTATCTGGAGATAATGCAGCCTTATATGCTGAATCAACGTTCCATGACATTTCAGTTGTACAGTTTTCTGAATCTTTCT
>NW_008482045.1:9129-9644 GCF_000524495.1 Plasmodium inui San Antonio 1
ACTTATTCCCGATAAGTGTATTCATCTGTGCAGAGGTTCTTTTGAACTCACGAGGAATGGCGTGAAAGTGTTCATCTTACAGAAAATAATCTGTCTGCACATTAATGTATTTATTCCCCATTTGTTTACTATTTGTAATTTCTGAAATTAGTCAATTGTTATTTAATATTTACGTACTTTGTATAACACATATATGTTTTATACATTGTGCTACATTTGCACCCTTCGGAGGTTTCCTTCCGATTTTTCCGTGTGTCGAGTAATTTTTAGTAGACATGAATTTATGCTTTCCACTAATATACACGTAGGGGAACATTTTTGTATATAGTGCATATTTTTACGTCGGGCTTGTATAATTGGCATTTGGCAATCGTTATTCGAATTCCCCCCGTTATGGTGGCTTATAAAGGAATAAGTAAATTAGTATACCTATATACAGCATGGTCCAATGAATATATGTGTACTGCATACATGGGTGTTTTTTTTGTTAAAACATGTCTCACCTTCTTTCATCA
>NW_008482046.1:0-754 GCF_000524495.1 Plasmodium inui San Antonio 1
GTTTTAGATACGACTAATTGGAGAACGTGACTAATTGAGGAATAATGATTTATGTGTAGTATTATTTAAAAAATATCGCTCCCCCCAGGACTACGAGCTTGTGGAATGTACGCTTAGCATACAGTCCTATTATATGAACCATGCTCCTATACCTCCGGTATTATTTTGTGTACTGTATACATGTCTCCTGAATATTATTCTGCACCAGGTTCATATTTTACAGTTTTTTTATTTGGAGACTATTATTCACTGAAGAGGGCACATCTCGATGGGGAACCATGATATCAGGAACATAATCGTGCGGTTTCTATGACTATGACTGGGATACGTTTATATGAGAAAGTTAGGCCAACGAATGCTACTATTAGAAGAATAGAATGAGGCCAAGGATATACACTTTTTTGGAAGACTAATGTATAAGGAGTACATTTTTCTCGACCATTATTAAGTATGTGAGAAGGAGATATTTCTCTAGAGTATCTTTGCATAAACAGTAGGAAAATCCAGAGAGTCTGTATTATGGAGTCGTCAAGATTTAAAGCAGGAAGCACCATAATTTAAAAAGAGATATTTAGTAAGAGATAATAGAGTTGATGCAGCGATATTCTTGGAGGGGTTCCAATCACTAACCGTTACACATATATAGAAAATACGAGATGCCTGCGGTATATTTGTATTAACTGTAAGAATCGGCCTTACAAAAACTGTTTAGAGGATAAGACTCTGTCAAGGGTAATATTCTATGTAGAACAGT
>NW_008482046.1:3340-4396 GCF_000524495.1 Plasmodium inui San Antonio 1
CTATACATTCGTGTGTACTTTCTTCATATTAGCATTTCCAATCATGAATACTCACTAAGATACTGTGCCATTGAGATAGAAGTATTTTCCACATAGGAATATTCTTAACATGACCGTACTCTTGGCACACACGCACTGTTCTATAACATATTATTTTGAATATAATGATATACATTATGGCACAACACATAAAGGTGCAGCTTAGTATGATACCACTAGAGGTCATGCAAATAGTTATGCTACTAGAACCTTCATATAACACGACCATAGGAATATCCGGATTGTGGACCATTGAGAATCCAAACACCTTAGTACGGTTTAAGCTACTGCTGTAGAATACTCATGCACTTCATATAACAATAGTACAATTGCATCGAGGTGCAGCACCACCATAAGGAACGCACACCAATATTTTGCAAAGAATACCCGAATTTGCTTTGTTCTCTTGAAATAACGAGACGATGAACATGTCAGTGCTGTTGGGATATGAGTACTAGGGACACGTCAATAGCTTTCCTACAATAAAACTGCAGGAGATCCCTACTCTTGACACAACTTCCGTTTTCAATTAACAATAATATCCAGGTAACACTATTTTTCACATAATAGTATTCCATGAACATCATCACTTCTAAAGCAATGATACACCAGAGATAGAAGTGCCCTTTCAAACATCGGTATATTATTCCTGTTTTCTAATGCAACCACATCAGTATGGTCCTGATATTTACACTTCACATAGGTGGCCATCCTGATAAATAGTCGAAGAAGGAAAATATCTTCATAATGATTCCACATAGAAAGAAAAGGAAATAGGTAGATCAGAATATTACGGAGTAAGGAATTCTAATAAGGAAGCATGACATACAGTATAACATATCAACGAGGATGCACTCAGGATGACACCTTCACAATGATGTGACCTCAGGAAACATTTTCACAATAATCGAGGCAAAAGAATATCTTCAAAGAGACAGAAGAAGAAAACGTCGAGGACATACCAGGAGGAGAAAGAATCTTCATAAAAAAAATAAAGAACGGAACAGAATCTTAACC
>NW_008482046.1:4406-5306 GCF_000524495.1 Plasmodium inui San Antonio 1
GTGGAAAATACTTCTATCTCAATGGCACAGTATCTTAGTGAGTATTCATGATTGGAAATGCTAATATGAAGAAAGTACACACGAATGTATAGTACGACTATCTGAAGATAGGTGACGTGCTTGGTACACCCCTATCTGGAGAATACCGAAGTTGAAACAATCGTATTAAGTGATGTATTGCTGATAGGACATATGTGGCTTAATCTTCTATCATTTGCGGAGAGCTATCGTATGAAGAGGGCACCAACTCCTGTATTATTTTTATGTGAAGGATACTTCTGTGTCGAGTGCGCTAATGTGTGAAGTGCACTGTCAATTGAAGAAAACTACTGTTATATGGGGGGCGGTGTACATCGATGAATAAGCCTATCATTGGATTGTCATGATGTCAAGTGTTTTGATGTAAGTCTAATGACATCTTTACATCCCGTGCGGGATTGCGGAGCTCCTAGGGCCCATCTGTACTATTACTTAAAAGGTATTGTTACTGCGGGAGTATGATGATGTTAGGGGTACTTTTTTGTTTCCACTATTGATATTCCAGGGGTTTTATTGTGCTACTAGTACCATTCTATCCGCAGTTATATGCCTTCATTAGTAGGACACTATGTGTCGTACTATTATTTAGAGAGTACACGTGTACAAGTGATAGCGTTCTGTTAACAATACTGTTGTCGGGATAATACCTTCATTTAAAGTGCACAGTTGTATGGGAAATATGGATGACTGGAAGGATCATTCTGTGAAGAGTAGATGGGTATATGCCGTACTCATATCTACGGAGTCTTCAGATGCCTGGTACGTTATTATTCGAAGAATGACAAACTTACGACCGTACTGTCAAGTAGTGTATCTTCAAGTCGATAAGATATATGGCATAATGTTTTATCATATGCAGAG
>NW_008482046.1:5946-9666 GCF_000524495.1 Plasmodium inui San Antonio 1
ACACACTTTTGCATTTTCGAAGGGCATATTGTAGGAAAATCCTTATCTTTCAAAGGATGGTTCTTGAGAATATCCGTAGCCCTCATACAATACTGTATTTTGAATATCATTGCACTCCACAGAATGCCACTTCTCATTTTCCCTGCTCTCTAGATATCACATGAGTGCAGGGACAATAATTTCTTTCAAATGAATGTGCTACAACCTTTGTGTTAGTTATAAAATATTTTCCCTTGCCTACAATAACAACATAACCGCTTAACCTATACAATAATATTTCTGATACAGCTGTATTCTTTACCAGCATTGACACTTTAGACACATGTGTACTGTTTATATCATCATACCTTTCCTATAATAATACACCCAGTATATTCGTCTACTTCTTACAATGGAGTCACTTATACATTACCATCCTTGCCAGGGACGACGGATAAAGATAATGATACGGCATGCATGTTTATACACTTTAAATCATAGTACTCCCAGTACAGTAGTATTCACCTCACAATTCTATTCATAACATATCAATTTTTCGCACACATCCGCACTATACACATAATAGTACTCTGGGAATGTTACCAGTGGGAGCGAATAAGTAATTCTTAGACAATACTCCTTCACGCACATGTGTACACTTGCTCGGGCGCTACTCCTCCAATCATGCAGTTCCACACATTATACGGCTCTTAATATAATAACACTCCAGGGAGTGCTATTAATTCCGGAATAGGGTGCTTTCCCTATAATAGAAGCCTAAACAGTAGACCATGAGGTTCCACCTATTTTAATAATTGTGCATGGGGGTATCCAGAATCCCACCACAATTGTGCACTCCAAGACATCACACTAGGGAGATAGGAGTACACTCACAAGACTGCGCCGCAGATCATCCGTACGTTTTATACAATTATTCCCCTAAATGGACAGTACTTTGCAGATATCAGCATAGTTCAACCATTAATACATTGATATAACAGTACTACAAGAATCTCCGCATTCGTCAACATGGGAAATGGGGACACATGTATACTTCCTTGTCAACTACCCTTGTAGAATATGCATGCACTTCATAGAATATTACCCTACAAATAATGACACCCCTCGAAAATCAGCATTCTTGACACTATAATACGGTTAAAATTATAGTAGGCCTGGCATAGCTCTACTGTTTAGACAATACGATTCGAGGCCACCTGTGGGATCTGCAGAATCGCTCAAGTCATATCATCCAGGCATTATACCAACATGAAGAACCTTCAAATAATGCTATTCCAAGGACAGCTGTACTCATCAGGACAAACTATTCTGTACATAACATCATTGTTCTTCAAGTAATCGTGGAATTCACACATTCATGTTTCCTACACAAAGGTTCCCTCTATACGGAGGTACTATGACAACTTCCACACGTTGCGTAACGGTTTGCCCTCCTCATACGGCACAAACCTAAGTCATGAATTCTACACACCCCCTTACCTTACTTAATAATACGGGATTAACTTTGCCACTCATCAAATGTCGTTGTACCAGCCATATCAGGCATCCTTAGATAGGAGTACTATACATACCTCTGTAGTTTCCCTATAACAGTATTCCAAGTCATGAATACTCCTTCAGCAAATATCCTGTTCAAATGGAAGTATTATCCACACAACACTACTGTAAACAGGAGGGTACTTCTTGTATTAACGTACTCTATCAAAGAATCGTACTCCAAGGGTAATTTTACTCATAAAGGCAAAACACTTGAGACATCATGCTTCCGTCTGTATAATAGCACTCCAGGTGATCCATATAGATCCACTATTAATACTTTCATAGAACAGTACTATGGGGACTTCTGGACTCCTCAGCATTGTGCATCTACAGGCATCAGTAGGTTCTTGACAATAGTTATACTGGAATATGTATGGACTTCACAGGAAACTGCTATTCATATAATGAAAGCATAAGCTCGGAATCTTTCACATACACTAGTACATGGACGACTGTACTCCTGACATAATAATAGTACACGTATAACCCCGCGCCTCCCTACCAAGGAAAATCCACACCAGTATTGTACAAGTAATGGTACCCCAAGTGTATATTCTGTGTTCAAATACCAATAGAATAAGGGTGTTACTACTCTCAACATATAAGTACTACAGACACCTGGGTACGTTCCATATACAGTAATACTGAAGGATATCCTTACCCTTTACGCAGATGTGCTCCTGAAATAAGGGCACTGCTGGCGCAATGGAACCCTTCAGATAACAATCCCCCAGGATACCCCTAGATTTCACATCGTACTTCATTCAAAATGTTGGTGGACTTCACAGAATGGCACTCTTCATCTATTGGCGCCATCCACACTGAATCACCAGAGTTATATTGTTGCTGCTCAAATAAGTGTGTCCCTGGGGGTGTGCAGGGTTCAAAGGATTTAGTCCTTACAATAGTAGTATAATCCATGAACGCGCATATAATACTACTGTTGGTACAGCTCTATACTTCACAGGCCTGGAGACTCTCGACATGTTCCAACAATTTACCCAGTTGTGTTCCTTATATAAAACTACGACACGTATATCTGTCAACTTCATCTCTTGGTGTCATTCATATAATACTATTCCTGAGACACACATACACGGTTGAAATAATGATATCCCCTGTATTTCAATACTATTTAAATCATAGTACAGCGGCCACATTAGTATTCATCCCCACATTGTTATTCGTCCCATATGAATACTCGGAAGACATCCAGACTATTCACATGATAGTACTCTGGGAATAGCAACACTCGAAGCTAACAATTTATTCTGACACAGGCGTAATATAATGACATCGGTACACTTGTTATAGCGATGCTGTTAAAGTCATGGAGTTTTACGCATTGCACCACTCTTAATATAATAATACTTCAGGGACTGCTAACAGTCCGTAACAGTAGTGTTCTTTGTATAATAAAGTCGGAAATGCTGGGCCTCGAAGTTTAGACTCTTCACATAATCGTGCTTCAGGCACATCCATAATGTGCGCACAACTCTACTTCCTAAACGACAGTACTACGTACATAGGAGTATACTCACAAATTACTGCTCCAGATTATCCATACTTCCCACGGACGTATTCTATTCAGAATACAATGGACAACAAATATTACCACAGCTCAACCATTAGTACATTCATATAACGATACTACGACAACTTCTGTAATCATGACCATTGAAAATCCATACACATCCGTATTGTGCATGCAATTGCTCCGCTGCCATATCCATACACTGGACGAGATAGTCCTCTCTAAATGACACTCGTGAAATATCAATATTTCACACACAGATGTACGGTTCACATCATAGTACTCCTGGCACGATTGTACTATGGAAACATTGGTCTCCCTAACATTTGTTAGGGGTTGTACAATCCCGTACTTGATATAATTGGACCATTAAACTTAAATCCAGACCCTTCACATAATGACACTTCAGAGACAGGCATGTTGATCTAGGAACACCATTCGGTACATAACGGTAATAATCTTCAAAAGATGGAGCACTAAACAGGTCTATGCGGCTTACACCATAGTAGGCTTCATATAAAACTATTACAGAAACGCCCGTACCATCTATGGTGTAACTCTCTGCATATGATAAAACATTATGCCATATATCTTATCGACTTGAAGATACACTACTTGACAGTACGGTCGTAAGTTTGTCATTCTTC
>NW_008482047.1:0-1316 GCF_000524495.1 Plasmodium inui San Antonio 1
CAGATATGTTGTGTCATTACTGAGGTATATGTTTCAAAAGAATACTAAAACGACATCATGCATATGTGCTCCCAAATATAATCTCAGGCATATAAGAGCGCCTATCTACCCCATCAATTATGTAACTTCTTTAATTCAGCACATCCACATGGATATTCATTTGGACTTAACTAAATGAAACTACATTAATTAAAAATATGCAAATAATATATATGAAGGATGCAGAAAATAAGCCCCAAAATGAAATTACCTGATGTTATAAAATCCTAAGCATCAAATGCGAAGTGACATTATAACGGAACTCACTCAAAATGAATTACAAGTGTTGTCTGAAAGACACTATGCTATTTTTATACACAAACATGTACTCTTCATAAAGCCAACAGCTTCATGTTCAATTACGGAAAATGTACATATGAACTCATAACTCGGACATGATAGTCATGGTTCCACTTGTATTACATTTCAGACATCCGTCAAGGTTGCATTATATTCAAGTACAGTAAATTTACTATAAGGCATTCCTATTTTTCTCCTCACTAATAGAACTAATTTAAAAATACAATAAGAAGGAATTAGTACAAATATCTATATTCATTTGCAATAGATATAACTACATACATGTATTTAAGATACCTAGTGTTCCATATACCCTTCCTGAGTATTATACAATACGCACGAAATGTAGTTCACGAACTTATATGCTTAAATTATCCTATTACAAGAATTCTCAACATTAATGCTTGAGTAAAATTATAAAGAATTTAAAAATCACCTAATTGTATACAGATCTAGGCGTAGTTCTAACAATATATTCCTAAATCACCATGACATATATTTTCGTAGTATACACAACCGTTATTACCATTTTTTAGCTATGGTTCCCGGACTTGCTAGTTTTCCCTCCCGACGTTCCTCACAATAAGGATGTGTAAGTTGCTTTCACAATGGATAGTACGCCAGTTGTATATATTTCTCTTTCATGACTTATGTTGTACTCATGCTGTAGTAGGATAGTTCTACAGAATATGGAGTATAACAAGCATATACGAAACCAAATATGTCCTGCACTATCCGGCCAGGTACCTTTCAAATGAATCTTTATGTTCCCTTCCAGAAGTAATATTGCAGGATTATATATAAAATATATATCCCGGTAAGAATTCTAATATATTTTGATCATAGAATGTGCACGAACAACACTATATATTTCAAGAGGGTGAATAACCTGAAGTTGTACCTATATATATTCATATTGTCCATGGCGTCATAGAATAGGCTGTTCATCGATTCCAATTCCTCAGCTTCCTATTTCG
>NW_008482047.1:3686-6040 GCF_000524495.1 Plasmodium inui San Antonio 1
GGATGTGCTGAATTAAAGAAGTTACATAATTGATGGGGTAGATAGGCGCTCTTATATGCCTGAGATTATATTTGGGAGCACATATGCATGATGTCGTTTTAGTATTCTTTTGAAACATATACCTCAGTAATGACACAACATATCTGTGAATTAATAATTCTCAAACTACTACAAAAGTACAGAATAAAGTTACACTTACTACGTTCGTATTGTGAAATGAGGAATTTATGGTATGTATGAGCTGCAAAGGATGGGTTCGATGTATACACAAAAATTTATTTTACCGTAACCATAGTATGTTTCATTAATGATGTCTCTTTCAGAGGCATAGCAATATATTTTGGATTCCATCCTGTACGTGCACCTTTATTGAGTAGTTTACAACAATAGAGGAGAGTAAAGTTACTGTATCCATAGTTGTTCTAAGAGTTTAGGTGGATGAGTTTAAACGGTATTGTACCCTTTTATATGGCAATACAAGGCATACTGTCATGGGATAAAATGTTGGCTAACCTTAGTAAACTATTTGAATAGTATTCTTCATAGGATTATTTTCAATCTTATATGTATTTTTATGACTAATGCATAAACATGATATAACATGATGTGTTTATTGCTAAGATATTTTTTTACAGAAAAAAATTGTTCTTAGCCTCATTATGCTGGATGATCTCATTCTTTTAAATGATAAGTTAGCTGAGGAATTATAAAATAAACTCCTTCTGCTACTACGGAATATTACAACGCCGAAAAGAAGGAAAAATTATTTGACTCCTATGTTTTATCGGTTTAAGACAAATTAGTCTGTTTCACAATTTTCTAATCATTTTGTAGATTTTTATTGTACACATCAGAATTCTATTAAATTGATTCATGCAATACAAGTGTTGTTGCGATTAACACGATGCACATTAAAGAGAAAAGGGTAAATAATAGAATTAAAGTATTGTTTACTTTTCACAAAAGGAAATATATGTATACAGAGTATACATGAGAAGAGGTATACGTGGATTCATGAGCTATGAAGTATATTATATATTGGCGTGATAATTCGTATATTGCGACAATGGTTGGCTGAATGAATTACTAAAGAACTAAGCATTTAGTATGAAATTAGCACATAGTGCTTGGGCCATGTAACATTAAGCAGGGAATTTATTGAGAAATTTTGAATAAGTTGACAGCTATAAGTTCTTGTAATGGAACATTGAAAACTGAAACCTTCCAAACTGGACAGTGCTATATGTATTGGTTCATCCAGATTGTTGAATATATAGTTAATGACGAGTGAATACTCCCTTAATGAATATTCTAATATATATTCGTTAACATATATGAGGGGGAGGGAAGCGGAAAAAGAGTAAGAATTGGGAATACAAAAGTCCCCCTATGGATTAGTAGAATTAGTTTTTCCTAAAAGATGATTATCCTTTTAGTGCGATGAATGTATATACATATCAATATGTGGAATATCCGGCAATGACGATTTAGGGTATTGGGTACGATGACTTTATGAATCGGGATGTGCGAATAATTATTTTTGGAGACCTCTCTTCTGCAGTGTTATAATTCTAATGTAATATATATGTGTAGCATATTCCGATAAGCATCAGATTATTGTCCTATCGGCAGCATTTATTACCTTTTCCTGATTTGCACATCCAGGAATATATTCTTCTTGGGAATTACTTCCGGTTACAGTATTTATAGTAATGCTATGTTCTGTTATATAGTAAACAAATCTGTATACCTGAGTTGACTCATATCTTAGGATCCCCACTTCTTGTTGGGTGGAGTATAGTATGTGTAGAATTGTACTGTAGTAGGAACATTTGAAATTTATGTATTCTTGATGCGCAATTCTCGTGTATATTTATTGTACTTATTTATAGCGGCATCTGTGATTTTAAGGATGTATTTCTTCCGTGATTGTATTGAAATTCTAAATAGTACGGTTTCTGAATAAGGTAGGTAATGAACAGAAACGTAAACTGTGAATCGTAACATGCAGAAACGGATGCTCAGCTATAATCATGAATGGTTTATTATGCCTCAATATTCCCTGTCATTGAATAATGCAGGAACGGAAATATTCGGCGGAAAACAAATGTTTCATTGAATAAGGATGAGAGAGTAGGAAGGATGTCAATAGAGGAGTACTTTTCAGCAAAACAGAGAATTACTTTTTCCCCACTTCTTAAAGAATAGTCAGTAGAGTATCATTAGATAGAGCATCTGTGTTGACTAATTAACCAGCTGCAGGGTATTATCTTAAACAATAGGAATCCTCAGAGTAATCAGTCATATAATTATACGATGGCATTAATGTGAACCTCCTGTACTTCATAGTAATA
>NW_008482047.1:6849-7480 GCF_000524495.1 Plasmodium inui San Antonio 1
TCTGTAACAAAGATATTACGGTTTCATCTTATACTCAATCAAATTCGTCTGAGGAGAAGATTTATTTTATACAAGGAGGGCACCGTTAATAATGAATATCCCCATCATCTCTGCAAGGATAGTATCAGAATGAAAGTGAATGGAAAAATTAAACAGCAATAATAATATCGCGTGTTCCATGACGAGGCCTATAAAAGAATCTTAATAACGATAGAGGAATTCCCCTGTAATTGTTTTCAGAATTTTCTCTCAGATAAGATTCGAAATGTCAAAAGATAATCCAGATATAAAGTGGACTACATATATATGGGTCTACCATGATTCCTATTATGCGCATGTATTATATATATATGCGCTGTCATCTGTACTTAAGAGTCCTCTCCGTGATTTTATTTCGAATTACAGTCCGTGATGCATGAAAGCGAGATTTGGGGGGAAGGAATAATTCAGCGTAGCAAAGTTTGTGCTGACGATTTAGTGCTGTTATTCTATATCTGTCCGTCTCCATACGATCTTCCCGATTTTTTTCGTTTATTTAACCATACGACGCGAAAATATATCATAAATTAGATTGATGCATGTGAGACAATATGTGTTCTATTATAAATAACGATAGAATCCGAAAAGGGAT
>NW_008482048.1:0-2612 GCF_000524495.1 Plasmodium inui San Antonio 1
GTAACAAAGACTCTTTACAGGATCTGTCAATATTGCCTTTATTTTTCAGGAGATATGTATAATCCCTTCCGAGAGAAGATCCTGAAACATATACTAATTTCAAGTGTTTCTGAACATGTGTCAATAATAGCCTAGTATTCCTGGGGCGAACAATGTCAGTAGTGTTATTGGTGGTGCTTATATGTTCATGGCCTGATCCCTCCATGGACAAATTATGAGCAGGATTATGGTACATCGTGGAAGACGATGTCATGATTTCTTATAAGTTTGGTAAAATTCCTCTTTGCATAATGAGGAGGGAATAACTTCTCTCTATTGATAAGGGACATCTGCTAGTTACGATGCCGTTACCGTACGCAAACCATAATAATACCGAGGTTATCCTAAAAATTCGTTCCAAAATTCGGAATTCCATTATTTGATTCTTGCTCTAACTTCTTTCTGGTTGATGTCATGTTTCTCACCACATTATCCTATATGATATATGCTCATATCCTTATATGTACTCCCCCATTTATATCTATACCAGCATGTTTGGATTTATTCATATATGAAGACTTATAAAGATACATGCATATTCGTGTATAAGTATAGGGACTTATATATTCATATGGATTCATAATTATCGACATAGGATTGCACAGGAACAGAAAGGAAGAACTCTGAGTCTTTTATTGCGTGTATCATTTTGAAATACTGAGTTTATGTAGGCGAATAAACCTCTCCTCTTTTTCGTATCTCTATTCGGTGTCTCATCTATATATAGACTGGGGAATATAGGAGGTCATCACAGTCATGTATGTGACGTGTACCCTACAGAGGGAGGATTGAGGGCTTCCCAGAAGGAAGGGGCATCCTCCTCATCAGACTCTGTTATACTCTTCTGGTTAATGATAATAACAGGGCATAAGTTAAGAGTCACTTCTATGTAATATTAATATTATGATATAGAAGACGGTGGAGGATATATTCTTAATAGACGAATGGAGGAGAGAATAATTAAGATTCATGACATGTTGGGACTCCTATTCGGCGGCTTTCCGTAGGATTCCTCCACAATGGCTTTTATCAATACCATTGAGGATGAGCAATATCCTCAAGAATGTTAATGAAAAATTCTCAAGTCGCTACAGAACCTTGCAGCGATATTGGCGCAGTATTCTGGTAGAAATCCTAGAAAAAGGAAGCATGCGGATAAATATCACAGGAGTCACTTGGAATTTATGGTTACGCACTCTGTGATTTATAATTGACGATGTATCAGGAAATGACTTCAGGGAGGAATTATTGTTTTAGTACTCAGAATCATTAATCTTCTTATATTCGACGTATGGATGTAATGAGAATACCTATTGTAAACACTTATGTTGATATATACTATTGTATATATATATTATGGAATACTTACTCCTGGTTTAATATTTTATAAAGCGTCTCATCACTATGATTTTTATGATTTAGGCATAGATCGAAATGGGAACTAGTTATATAACAGGATATCAGGATGGGGCCAATATCTTATGAAGGACATTTCATCTAAGGAATGGTCATGTAATGTATTGGATCCTGTTATGTCCATATGTCTCTTCTTTAATATCTTATTTTTTCCTCCTTTTGCAGAACATAATTAAAGGATATTTGCCGATACTCCTCCTCCTTTTTGGTGGACTTCTTATGTGTTGTCGGGTACATTAATCATATTATAGATTTTACAATAATATAGATTACCCCAGATGAGGAATATGCTGTATCCGTTTTCGAAAACATCAATCCCCTGTCAGTTGTTTCACAATGAGGTAAACACACCGCAAGCTGATACTTGTATACTCCTATTAAGATTGAGGATGTGTTAATCGTGAAGTTTACTGCTGCTACTTTTGCCTTTTTCCTCCTTCTTCCTTCCCTTTCTTTGCCGTTTCGTCCTTAGTTTCTTTATGTCTCGTCTGTAATATCCTATAATTATTTTCTTCTATATCTCTATAATGTCCAGGTCCATATTTTACACACATAGGTAATGCAATATAATTAATTGACGTAGATTTCTCATATTAATTATTTCTCCGAAAATAATTTGTCAGGATCTATTTAATTATACGGCACACATGTTATGATTCCTTGCACCACGAGGCAATATTGACATTGTTCTGTTTGTTCTCCTTATTTCATCCTCGTGATAGTACGTAACTGTTCTGACCCCTATATAATTAACGGTATTTATCATAGCTTTCCTATTTTATAACTCAGTAAACGGTTGCCAATATACACTAATATATAACGGTCTTCTATAGCTTAGGTCCCAGAAATATTATATTATCTTTCAGAATGTGTAATTATTACAATTCACATTGTTATTTATTTGGATTCAGTCCGTTTATTTAAAATTGATTCGTTTTCTTATTAGTATATAACATATGCATTAAAAAAAAGAACTATCAGATTAAAATTGCAATAGAATGCGGACCTCTTCCTAATGGTGCATACTCTATTAGCTATATTTCTCTAAAAAATATGATATTAACATGAATGAATCCGATTTTGTCATAAAAAATAATTATGCACTGGTCTATTTAATTATCACTTGTACAATGCGCTCACATGTGTTGCACACTTCC
>NW_008482048.1:2622-3886 GCF_000524495.1 Plasmodium inui San Antonio 1
GGGGCGATTATGCTTATGTTCTCATTCCTACATGTACCATACAGCTCCTCTATCCCTTTTTTTTTGTTTTTTTTTCGTTATTTATAATTACAGAAAGATAAAATTAAGGAATCTTATGTCACGGAATGGTACCATCCCAAATATCAGCACGTAAAAATGAGAAGAAAAACGTGTGAGTACATTCATGCCCTTAGAGCGCTACAATTTTTATATCCATTATCTGTCCTAAATTAAGTTATTGCAAGGGAGCCTACACCAATTATATATGGGAAGCCTAAGGTTTGATCCAATAATTCTTTAGTTCTACTGTGGAGTAAAGGAAAGGCGACGACAAATGAGAAACACGTGGATACCATTAGGTTTAGATTCACGTAGGGAGGGCAAACATGGACTGGAAGAGAAGACAGGCATACCCCCTCAGCGGGTGAACTATAACTGCCTGTTACATAACAATAAATAATAGGTCTCTTCTGGCTTCTACGTGAATACCCGAATTAGGGTGAATCATATGGAAAATATTTTAGTTAGAGAATGAAACAGTGTAGCAGTGAAATTATAAGTTTATCCTAATGCCAGGAATATGAAACAACTGGACCTTATAATTGCGCGTAAAAACAGTCACCTAACAATATATTTAATCATATTCTGCAAAAATAAAGGATGTTCAGGAGGTTTATTCTATTTCACTGCTATAATTGCTAAATCGTTAGAAGATTATAGAAAGCGTCTTAATAAGGACATACAGAACTAGAAGGAGTATGGGATATGCATCGGATGATACCACAAGTTTATTCTGATATGACAATTATATGTTCATAAATATAAATAATTTAACAGTGTTAAGGAATAGGGGCGTATAAAGGACATCAATAACTATTGCAATGGATGATAGATAGAAAAAGGCGGCCAAGAAAAAAATAAGGGACAAATATCCGGATCAATACCGAAGGAAACAAAGAATAAGTGCAGAATTCAATATTTGAGATATGTTCCATTTTGAGTTTCAAGTTAAAATATTCTGCGATGTTTGTTTTGTAAGTGCGGTTAATTTTTTTACATCGTTCAAAGAGAAAAAAAAGGAACCCGAGCCTTCATAGAAAACATTCCAGGGATGTTTTTCTCCCATAAATAATTTTTTCATATGTTTTTTTTATCAGGGATGTTTGTATTCATTATATTTTAGGATAGGAATGCATCAATATATAGTGAAAATCTTCTCTATATTAAAAATCATTAGATATTTCTGCATTACATTATGATGCAA
>NW_008482048.1:6221-7166 GCF_000524495.1 Plasmodium inui San Antonio 1
AATCCGATTTTGTCATAAAAAATAATTATGCACTGGTCTATTTAATTATCACTTGTACAATGCGCTCACATGTGTTGCACACTTCCCCTGTAACTTCACTGAATTATTCATTCCTGCAGAAGCCCCTCCTCAATTTTACTGAATTATTTATTTCTGTAAAATGGGCCGTGTAATTTTAGTGTATCATTTATTCCTGCATATTTGTGTCTGTAGTTGTACTGTTCTATTTATCTTTCCATCACATCCATGGTAAGTGCAGCGAATCAATTATTTCTCCACAATAGTCCGGTTGATTGCATTGAGTTATCCATTCTTGCAATAACTCCCCTGTAACCCCATACAACGATAGATATTCCTACAACATCTGCTGTTATTCAAGCTGAGAGCTCCCCAAAGGATTTCTGATTTTTAAAAAATACACACACAAAATTCACGACCTTACTATGGAAGAACACAGAACAAGAAAAAAAAACTACGAAGCAACAAGAAAAATAACCTAAAAATCAGTGACAGACGCATCTGAATAGGATTTCATTGTAAACTCTATCCAATGGACAAAATGAATATTACATTCTAAAAAGGCGCTTTATTACGGCGTATAAAACATGTTCGGAACATCAAGGTGTCCCAACCGCTTTATCGCAATTCCTCAGAACATAGATAATTTTGGTATGTACCTAATGGTAATTCTATAAACCTCACTTGTATATGTACATAAATTCAGATATGCATATATATACTCCTTTGATCAGCATGTATAGATGAAAATGCCGAAGAAGCAAGGTTATATACAATATTCAGCAAGCCCCCCTCCTGGATTATTTCGCGAATTTGCTCATTCGCCCTCTGTTTGCATCATAATGTAATGCAGAAATATCTAATGATTTTTAATATAGAGAAGATTTTCACTATATATTGATGCATTCCTATCCTAAAATATAATGA
>NW_008482049.1:0-1576 GCF_000524495.1 Plasmodium inui San Antonio 1
GGATTCGAAGGAAACTATATTATAAAGCATATACATATTAGTTCCTCTAATAAGAGCATGAGGGAGTAAGATTGACCATGGCGATGGGGCGCACATCCATAGAATAACCCCTGAACCCTAAACCTAAACATGAATATACCATACACAAATCTAGTCAACCACTAAAGTATCCTGCCTATACTTAAAAAATTCATAACATCCACGCTTCCACGACAGTTAACTCCCATTCAATCCCCTCATCGATGAACTCACAGATTTACTCTTCAAATAGACAGAAATATCTGCCCCCATATAATAGAAAAATAAAACTAGTCCGGAAAAACAGAAATTCATTTAAAATTATACAATAAAATAAAATTCAGAAAAAAAAAATCATGTTGTTAATTCCTTCCCTTTATACATCTGCAAGCGAGTAACAATGGAAATAAATATTTACTTCTACCAAGGCATCCCTCCAGAAGGAATACAAAAGAACACCAGATTCAGCTCTGTCACTAATAAATAGAAAAAGAATTCTTTCCACAGCCTTATTACTAATATCATATATTCCTGTTCTCCTCCCTATAAACTCCTCAATCCAACTCTGGGAAAGTCTCCTCTTCAGGCAGTTTATGTACAATACATTCTTCTTATATGCTTTCCTCAGGCATCTATTATAACACCATGCTTCTTGAAACATCTTCCCATTTTCTTTATCTTACAATAGGTTCTTATATAATAGTACAAAATACTCAGGAATAATCCACCTATTATAATACATGCTGCTATTGATACAGAATAAAGACCTGGGACTAATAGACCCAGTAAGGAAATTAAGAGCTCTACAGTAGCTACTATAAGTGGTAATAATACTCCGTATTCTCTATAGTAATAAGCTAGTATCCTTCCACCACCACGAAGCTCCAAAAATTCACTTTCTACAGAATAGTTTCTCCCCTTCATGTATCGCATCAATTTCAGTTGAAATCTTAGATCTACTCTTTTTAGTAGACCCCTTATCTTTGTCTTGAGTCCCTCCCTCCTATAGCTTGGATGGTAGTACTCCAGAACCTCAGGAATATTCTTACTCTTTCGTCTCCTTTCACCGTTCAAAACTCCTGGCTGTAATCTATCGCCTTCCATGACTGACAAAGGCCCCTTATTCATTGGCTCCTTAGTCCCCTCATGCCCATTCGGACATTGAAATCCTTTGCGTCCTCGGTAGTAATCATCCTCTGGTTCCCTAAGGAAATTATCAGACTCCTCTGCTCCATGGGTTGGGAGCTTCTTGGCTCGAAGCCTCCCACTTGTTAATCTGCCCCTCTCTGTTTCAGAGTTGCCTCCTTCTTGCAGGTGTTGCGGCGATATTCCACTTCTCTCACAGAAGTTCTGACCCTTGAGTTCTTTGTTAGGAACAAGCTTAGGCGGCTGTGGGTTGGAGGAGGTTAGATTATAATTCCTCTCACGAGATAGCGAAGGTTCCTCCTCCTTCTTGATCCCTATACTTCTTCTAGTTCTAGATTCCTTGGAATCCCCAATCATTAGGGTACTATGCCCCACAAGGCATCTACTACTAATGTATCCTCCTCCATTTTTT
>NW_008482049.1:2826-5113 GCF_000524495.1 Plasmodium inui San Antonio 1
AAATTACGCCACTGTATAGATGATATAGACAAAAGTTGAAGGATAATTAGGGAATGAAATTTAGGTTATCCTCTTAAAATTATATTAATAAAATCGAATATAGACTTATAATAGCCTCACTTACTGCACCATAAATTTATCTAAAGTACTTGTCGATAATTCAATACTTTACGCATAAGAAGTCAGAGATATCCATACTAAGGCGCACCATGTAAGGATCCTAATTATAGGGGACCACAATATTTCTGTCATTAATTATTAGTTTAGATGCATTGTATACAGAAGGACAAAGATTCTTTCTTATATTTCATTAAACTAGATGAGAGCTTGCCCCAGGGGGTTGTTAATGTCATCTTAAACTTATTATAATATTCTCTCTTCTAAAAATTCAACAGGATAAATTAAAATAAATTTCTTTTTTTTATTATTTCCAATAAAATTTAAAAAAAATAATGAAGAAATATCAAGAAAAATGAAAAAGAAAAAATTCCTACTAAATTAAAATTTTGCTCAAATCTATATTAAAATATAAAATACTCAAAAACAACCACAATGACATATTCACTATAAATTCTTAGAGGCTGGAAATCTTGATAAATATCACATCTTTTCTTAAGAATGGGTTTTTGAAGAATTTGTTGCAGGTTATACCCTATCTAAAAAATAAAAAAAAAAATAAAAATAGGGTATTTTGAATGTACAAAAAATTCGAGCCCGGAGTTAAAGATTAAGATACATATAAAACTTTGATCAATCTGAATGCACAATATTAACGAGTACAGGCTTAGGAGAATTATTGGGTTAAGGCGTCCTCATACTAGTCATGTATAATCCTTTCCTTTACTTATACTAATTCGACGTACCTGTATAATATTTCCCTTCGCAATGTTAATAAAATCATTCTAATCATAAGAAATTAATGTGCTAATTATACGAGAAATTAAAATAGGAATGAATCCTTTCGCATCTAGGTAAATTGTGGATGATTCTATTATTATCCTATACATGTTATTATATAGGTGTATTCATCCCCTCCTTCCGTATTATTCATACATCTTAAAACCATTACTCTCAATTCCTAAACTGAAATCTATAAGCCGGCAGTATTTTTATATTATTAGAAGAAAAACTAATGTACATGCATGCTACTATATTCTTTCCTAGCCTATAATCATGGAAATTGTTATCTATCCTTAATCGGATATATGTTTATTATCACCGAATGCGACGGCTCAAGGAAAAAATATCTAAATCTTCTACTTTGCGTTCTCTTGGCTTTCTAATAATAAAGGGGTTCTATGAATATTATCTGGAAATCCCACCTAAAAAGCATTTTATAATGAATACATAAAATATTATCCAAAAACTTAAGCTAAAATTATATCACAAAAAAGAGAACAACTTGTCCCACTACTAACTTCCGCAACTTTTTCATAAAGGGAAAAATTTAAAAAATTCGTATAACGGAAGAACAGGATCCTTCAGGATAGCAGCAAATTTCTACCTTGCCTAATACTTCCTACTTATAGTCTTTGGAAATTCATTCTGTGAATTATGAAATATTGGATCAACTCATAGCCTTTAGGTTTCCTTTCTTCTTTTTCCGTTTCCTCCTGTTCGCTTCCATACATAATAAGTGCATTATATGAAGATGCATCAGTACAATTTTAAAATGTAGAAATAGTATAAAGGTGATGATATATGAGAAATTCAATAAAGGACAGGAATATTTCCTATAATGGAATCTTCTTCCCCTTTTTCATTTATCATGGCGCCCCCTTCATAATTATGAAAATGTAATATACAGCAATGTATACTATTCTGAATATCCCAAAATTAAGACAGGTATGTTTGCTTAAGAGGAGTATAACCATTAACCAGAACAATAATAAATTAGGCCGTTCAAAAAGTAAAGGAAGAAAAATCACCTTATAGGTAATTTTAGAGAAAACATTGTTCATATCTAATTTGCATCTTTAACTCATACGATCTTTAATCGTCCTATACTTGTTCGTATGTACAATGGACGAAGGCTAAAATAAAGCATTACTGCTGTTTGTACTCCTGGGGAAAGATGTGTGACCACTCTGTGTCGATTCTGAGTAGAATTTGTAAAGGACGATAACTCAGAATTGCTTTACGCAGAGGTCTATGGGAGAAGGATATAAGAGTAGAGGTCCTTAAG
Organism: Plasmodium inui San Antonio 1; assembly: GCF_000524495.1. Classification (NCBI taxonomy): domain Eukaryota; phylum Apicomplexa; class Aconoidasida; order Haemosporida; family Plasmodiidae; genus Plasmodium; species Plasmodium inui. Next base: position 5,012 of record NW_008482049.1, read on the forward strand.
GGCTCTAACGCTTATGAAAAAAATGGAATCTTTAAATTGAGACAGGTTATAAGTTATTGTTATGGTCTCATCTAACAACTCCACGGTACCGATATATTTATG
>NW_008482050.1:0-4402 GCF_000524495.1 Plasmodium inui San Antonio 1
GACAGAAGAAGAAAACGTCGAGGACATACCAGGAGGAGAAAGAATCTTCATAAAAAAAATAAAGAACGGAACAGAATCTTAACCGTCCCGCGAAAGAGGGGTATCTTTATAAGGGGAATTACACACGGGAGGACATTTTCAGAAGGCTACAAAAAAGGCTAGATCATGATAAAAAACTCACACACAGGAAAACATCTTGACGAACCCGCGGCCGTAAGGAGCATCGATATAAAGAAGATGGCACAAGACAATTTATTCAAAATACAGCAGCAGAGAAGCAACATCCGAATGGCGCGGAAGACATCTATCTTCCTAAAAAAAATTCCCCGCAGAAAAATTCCTTCGCGGTAACATCATAAATAAAAAAACCATCTTTATAGAAGAGTCAAACAGAAAAATATGCTCGATCTAACGTGGGAGGGAGAATCTTCGTAAAAAAGATGCCACACCAAAAAAGATTCTCACAATGGCGTGGCACGGGCAAACTCATCACGGCACCCGAAAAGAGAAATATCGTGAGGAAAGAAATCAAACAGGAACAAGAATGTTCATAGTGACACGACAGAGGAAACCATCTCTATAAGGATGAGGAGCGAAAGAATATATTAAAAGTACAACACGGTAAGATGAATCTTAGAGAAAAAAAATGCCCGACAGGGAAGATAACTCACAATGGCACAACCTAAGAAAGGAAAACTTCGTAAAAATGGAACAGGAAATATTATCTTGAGAAAAAGGCCCTACACACAAACAACTTCATATTAACGCGACAGGAAGGATGTAAACACACGAGGATGTCATCCGGAGGAACATACTCATAATGACATGAAAAATATAAGCATTCTTAAAAAGATGCCACACAGAGAAGAAGGATCACAGTGACGTAACACAAGAAAAGCGCAATAACCAGGAGGGGCAGCATCATAAGAAGACAGGAAGAAAAGGCATCATCATGAAACAAGACAGCAGAAGAAATCGTGATGAAGATGCAACAAATAAAGGCATCTTCATAAGAATGCTGCGAGAGATGTCATCATAAACAAACTCTGCAGAAAAATTTCCTCAAAGGAATGCAGCAGAAAGGTGTATCCTCATGAAAAAATTGAATAGAGGAATATACATAATAAAGCCGAACGGAACCACACGCGTGCGACAGATATAACACATGAGAGGACCCTGCCAAGATTTTATCCACGTGGAAGGACATTGGCAAGGTTAAGCCACATGATGACGCAACCGGGGAAAATTACACCACATGGAAGGGCGTTCGCGAAAATTAGGTCACATGAAAACAGCGTTCGCGAAGATTAGGTTACATTAAAGCATGTTCGCGAAGATTAGGTCACATTAGACCACGTTTCCGAAATTATCCAACATGAAACGACGTTCGCGAAGTTACCCAACATAAGACGACGTTCCCGAAATTACCCAACATGGAACCACGCTCGCAACATTAGGGCATATCAGGATGCCTATATAGAGAAGAGGAGCCATGGGAAAATACTCTCATAAGATTGCAGAAACATGAGAAAGAATACATAGGAATAATGCAACATGGGGGGGGATACGGGTGAAGATATCGGAACATCAAAGAACACACTAACAAAGAGGATGGGGCCTGAGAACGCATTCACAGGAATAACGTAACTATAAAAGAAGCCATATAAACACGGCGCCCCACCATTTCAGTTTGTACTCATTGCATCAGCATATCTTTATTCCATTGCACTCATAGGGGTTTCGGCAAGAAGGCATAAACACATTTATACGCTAATGCAGCCCTTCTAATCCTATGCAACATACAATTAAAGTTCAATATGAAATTAGAAGTCATATTATACCAGTTCAAATTCAACAATATCTTACTCCCTCTATATATGCATAGATAAAAGACGTCATGAACAATGTTGTAATTTTGGGGGGCACATCTTTATGGCAAAAGAACAATGCTCTCATCTGAATCTGCATATACTAGTAACTATGTTCTGTCTTTGCGTAAAATTGTGTACCATCGGTACTAGGAGTCTCCCCTCCCGTTCCGTTTTTGGGGAGTCCCTTTCTGTAGGACGCAAGAGGGACATTATAATTTACCAGGTTAACACTTCCTATCTTTATGACTCATGAACTAATCCCACAAATAAAAGGGAGGAAATATACATATATGTATATGCTTGAGTATATATATCTTCCATGCTAAGGTGTAAAAAGCTCAAAAACACATAGGCTGTTATCGATAGATGATAGCAATGTATAGAGGTATGATAATTACGTGTATTCCTTGCGCTACCACGTTTCTTATGTCTCTAGAAATTCATGCACCCTCAGTTCACAGCGATAATGTGAATTCCCTTAGAGCTTCCAAAGGAAGAATTCTGTATTTTCCTCCCTAATTTACTATAATTAACGATATGCAAAATAGAAAACGCCGTTATACATACATGCATATCTGTTATTCCTAGTGTCCTTTCATAGATTTCCACAAATTCTATAGGTATTAAATAAAGGTGAGGATCTTGGGAAGGCATTATAAAATTGCAATCTTTCATTACTCCCCTATCCAAAAGAGACTCTTAAAATATAAATTACGTAATGAAAAAGCATCGAAGAAACCTTAATTACCATAAGGAAAAAGTGCCATGATAATAATAAATATTACATGAAAAATTCTTTCCATACACATATGCAACGGTATGGATGCATATAATTATAAAAATCGATATGTTTCCTAAATAGTTACGTCGTCCATTACGTGGTCAATGCTGATGGTAGTGCACCACACATGTGACAATATATACTTAGGACCGTTACAACGGAAAACATAAAAAGAAAGTATTTCTAAAGGCAGTTACAATAAAACAAATAATTCAAAATTTAAATAATGTGTAGCAATATATTAGATTTTTCATGAATCCGTTCGAGGATATTCTTAGTCGTTTGTGTTATTCAGTTTTTCTCTGTCTCAGTTCATATATGATGAGAGGTAGGCACAGTATTTCTGTTTTATAACCCTTAATCATACGTCCATTTATGTACTATATAATATAAAATAAAAACGTGCATATAAAGGGGCCTATCTAATACACAACTTATAAATAAAACACGAATTTTACCAAAGGTGATGCATACAAGATTTGGTTCATCCATATACATAATATTACTTCTTTGTTGCAATATTTTAACACCTAATAATACATTCACGCAGCCGTAATATAATCATAACTAATGCTACATCGCTTAAGCTATTCTTAAATCTCATCTGCTACGAGGAACTCACTAATATAATGACATGCATTACAACACATCATATCAGCGTCTAAATACTTTTAATAAAAAACACATCAGGGAACATATTCAGCTTTGTCTATTTTATATATTGTTGGGTGAATCACATCATACAATATGGATGTAGGAGGTGCGTAAATAAATACTGTGCGAAAATATACTATCTCGCGCACACGATGCAAATAATGCGCAAAGGATTGAGAATAAATAATTAATTACTAATACGCTATTATTCCAAAATTTAAGCGCACTATATTTAACAAAATATAGAATTCCAGTGGAAGAAAAAAAAAACTTACATTTATTTAAAAACACAATTTTTAATTTATTGCCCACTGCATCAAAAAAAAAAATGCACTACGCGCAGAATAAAATGTTAAAGCAACGAATAATTTTTAGTAAAAATTGATTTAAAGAAATTTTTCCTTGCAATTCATTCCATTTATATGAAAACATTACTATGAGATGGTTTTCAACTACTATTTTTCCAGGTGAAACATAATTGTTCCTCTTCCTACATAGCTAGAATTACACTGGATTTATATTATTTATTCATATTATTCACATAAGGCAGCGCACTGCCACAGTACGCACTGATATTGGGTGCATCTACACACGCGAATAAATAAAATATATAATTCATTTAAATTTTTATGATAATAATTACTAATTATTCAGCTCACAGATGTGCGCCCCGTAATTAATTTCCTTTCTGGTGAAATAACCATATTTACGAGAAAGAAAAAGAAATAATTAAGTCTGCAGTACATAGCATACAGAAATCAGTCCATTATCATCATTCATAAGAATTATTTACATATCCTTTTATAAAACCATTACACCCAAATAAAGTGCACAGAATGTACACCCTCAGCGCATGATGTGCATTAAAGAATTTCATATTAAGTGCGTTCTTTTCTGTTTATAAATTCCCTTTCATATGTCAAATAATACCAGAACAAGAGTGTACTGCACGAATAAATCATTCTATGCATAAAGATAATTATAAAATAGATTTATACTAAGAAGAAAAAAAAGTATTAATTCATAATAGACAGATAATACCATTGTTCAACTCTGATAAAGTATAAAATGTCTTACGCCTTATCCGGTAATGTAT
>NW_008482051.1:0-4207 GCF_000524495.1 Plasmodium inui San Antonio 1
GATTGTCAGACAACTTCCTAATTTTTGCTTAATCACACCACTATAGACAGGGGGAGTCCAAAATGACTCTTCCTAACATCCTATATAGGGTTATTCTATCCTAATTCAGCGGTCCAATCCTTATTGACAGCACCCTCTTCTTAGGCCTAATAATCTGTCTACTGTTTATTCGTTTCTTATATAGGTTGATGTTATAGGTTGCTGTTCAATACACACACCTCTTATTCCAATCCAACCACTCCAAGGGTCAACCTAAATCTGCGGTTCATCCTAATTTTTGACAAAATACAACTCTTCCTGGGTGTTTAATCCTTGGTTGCCAGTCCAGTCCCCCTTATTATTCATAGTTGTTGGGGGGTTGGATATTTGCGTCACTTTAATTTTGATACAAACAACTCCTCATGGATAATGCACCTCCATGACGGCACTAATAAATGTAGATCGAAACATAGAACAAATCTGACAATTGATGAAATGATTCTTCCATTTCACCCCTTCTAAGGGGGTACTCTTATAACCTACTTATCAGACAACACCCAAATTGGGGGTACTTTCCTGACCCTACAAAAGCAAAGACACCACTTCTGGGGGTGGTTCCCCTATTCTCCGCTTCGACAGATCAATCCTAGTTGATAAAATGACAACTCCTCTAAGTCCGAAATCGGACATCTGTTGGTTTTCTTGGGGTCACTCTGTTCCTACCACTCCTTAGAAGGAATGGAGATCCCAACACAGACGACGTCAAAGGAGGTCCATTCGATATACTCACTCATGAATCAATCCTTTCCTGACAAAGACGCTTTTTCACATATAATTATGGGAAAAAAATGTCTCCATCAACTATCTCACTTGGGTCAATCTCATTCTTCTAACAACCATACACTGCATCCTTCTCTAATAAATAACGCTGAAATAGACTAAGAAAACGGAAGAAGATACAGATCTTAATATAAGCTACACATCATCGGGACTCACCTGTAGACATAACTCATTCTTTTCCTGATCACTAACATATGGAAATAGTCTAAGATTATATGGGACATAACTCAATACTGCACCCAGGTTCACACATAACACCCTACTCATCCGTGCAGACGATTCTACTAATGTTTTTTGGAACTGAGTCCATATTAGTATAGGGCCTCTCCTAACCCTACACCTCTAAGTGTAGACTTAAAACTCCTGAAATCTCCGTAATTTTTGCTTCTTCCTTAAGAGGTCCTATCGGCGCCTCCTCTGGGTCAGTCTTTGGCCCCTGTTACACGACGCTTCATTTACACATATACAGTCGTCTTTTGTTCTCAGAGTGATGTCCATCCAGCTTCTTCTAAGCTCCTGTAACTTATCCCTCATTCGATCACTACTCAAATGCGCGCTGTCCAATAATTTAGAGAAGATATCAGTGACATGCTTTGTCTGGTTTATAAAGTTCCTCTCCATTACGTCAACATATTCCTCCCACGTCCCATCATACATCCCGTGATTCGTCTCACGTCTTCTTCTTTCGACTTCATAGAACTCTCTTATCAGATACTTTGTCGTTCCAATATATATTTCCGCCTGATTCAAGTAGAACCTCCAATAAATTAAGCATAACTGCCATTTCTCAGGTAGAGCCGGGAGGGATGTTATTTGCTTAATTATCTCGTCATTGGGGACTGTGTTGTCAGAACACGTAGAGCTGTACCAGGAAGCCTGTTGCTCTTCAGCTTCCCTTCTCCTGTTCTCTTCAAAGAGGGCATATAATATTTGTGGTCTCTCCTTTGTTCTACGATTACGCAGCTGTTCATTACTTCCGGAAGACTCGGGGGGAAGACTTATCACACTTCTTCGCCTGATTGTAAGATCCTTCACTTTTCTCCAGATCCCTGCCCTTCCCCCCTTCGAGTTTCCCCCGTCCGGAGTCTTAGCATTGGGGGAATTTGTCTCGCTTAAAATTCTCGGCCGTGGTTTCGTGACTATGTTTTCGTCGTCAGTGATATCATTATAAATCATGGAATCATATAATTCCTTCATTATATTGCTATATATCTCCTTTTTCATCATACTTCTTCTCACGTAACCCCCCCCTCCCTTCATAGGCTCAACCGGCAAGTTACTCGTTCTTCCTTGTCGTACCTGATTTAACGGACTGTGCAGCATTTTCTTATTCTTACACTGAAATCTAGAGGAGGTTTGTTCTACTCGTCCGTTTGGTTTTTCAGTCAGAAAGTTATCCAATAGAAAGTTTGCAGAAACAGGGCTGCGCCCTATAGGATCCTTTTCCTGATGTTATGATTTTTAAAGGAATTATATGCAAAATTAAAACGAAATGAAAAAAAAACTCAGGAGAATACTAATATACAGGCAATTAACTCTAACTATCATAGGCTGCACTGGTCCCTTTATATATCCCTCAAGATCCCTCAGGAGCTCATATATGTCAGATGCCTTCTTCCGCAAATTGCAATGGCATTCGACTTTTTATCATGATAAAGCATATAATATATAGATAGATCTTTATACAGGGACGGCCTTGGTCTTATTCCAAGGATCATACGTAAGGTACAGTTCTCTATCTGCCTCTTGCCGTAGATCCCGGGGCATTGCTTCTTGGAACTTACCCTTAACAACATATAGACACAACCAACCAAAATAGTACTTAAGGTTCTGCAAGGGAAAAATTTCTTCCCCTTATTTGTACTCGCCTCATTCTCCTCAGGTAGCATTAAATTTTCTTCTCCAATGGATGTTTTATATTTCTCCGTCAAAGGAAGAATGCGTGAGGGGTAGGCCTGTTGGCCCCAATAGACCATAGTCCTCTGGGGTTTTATAGGTACAAATATGAAAAAATACACGAAGCTTTTGGAAATTGTCGCCTTTACTTTGGAAGATAACACTGTTTACATGGAATAAAAGAAATATATCTTCTCGTGCTATATAAATAATACTGCCTCAACCTAACCGTACGAACGGAAGCTGATGAAGCATATATATATATAGGTATTTATCTCTCCTTCTTAAGGTGGCTTATTAGCTATTACTATTTTTTTTCTTATTATAATATAGTATAATTCTCAGAAAGGTTCCTTTAGACGATACCAAGATCATGTCATATATCATATAGAGCTGAAGTCTCACGGATATCGCAAAAGTAAATCTTTAACACGATTAACGATACTTCAATAAATCCTTAAATAATGAATGAACAAACAGTCAAAATCTAATATAAGCTAATTCCTATTTCTGTTCTTTCTATTATTATGATTTACATACAAACTCTTAGTATAAAGAAAAAAGATAAGGATTTTAACTTCCAGCTCCTTTCTCATTCAGTAAAGCACAAACAGAGAAAGAAAAGGAGGAGAACGGAAAGGATAAAATTACGAAAATTGCTTGGTTAAGCTGCAGAGATAGGGGGAGTTCTTATTTCGGCATTTTGCATTTAAAATACGCTTTATTCAAATTCCATCTCGTAAGTACCCCTATTTATCCACATGACGTAACATTCTTATGCGGAATAACAGAAGTAGAGAGAGAAAAACTAAATTTAAATAAGTGACGGCACAATTGTTAAGACTTGCAGTAAAAAGCAATACCTCAAATGAATTATCATTCTTCCTGAAACAGTCGTTATCTCAATTGAGACAGGACTCATTTTCCCAACACATAGAGATATAGGAAAGCGAAAAAAAAAGATACATATGGCTACATCCTCCTTTTCTGGAATAAGCTACTTTTCTGAAGCCTGACATCGGAGAACATATACTTTACATTTACCTTGCATCAGAATAGGTATCCATACATATATATATTCCTAGGCTTAAATTTAATACAGGGATTTCTCCCAATTCAAAGAAATCACTATGTCTCTCCTTGGATTACTGAATGGATGTTTCCTGTTACTTTACTTTCATCATTTTACTCCGTCGCTTTCAGTACCCATGCTCCCTCCTCAAGGCATATATACAACTCATATGACGTGTACTCTTTGCATTCTCATTCGAACGCAATAAAATATTTATCGAAATTATTACAACATTGTAAATCCAGCACCTGTGCCAGGTTTGACACATGAGAGTTCTTTTAAGATTATTTCTCCTCTTCACAATATTCTCCCTATTCAGCTCCTCCGAGGAACATCAGAAGCAATTCTTAATTATCGTCGCGTCGGGAAAACATATCCCTATAACTTAGTATTTTATAATGCAGTATTTTCGTTAATTAT
>NW_008482052.1:0-3999 GCF_000524495.1 Plasmodium inui San Antonio 1
TACGGAGGGTACACATTTTTACGCAGAGACACAACCTAGTTACTACTATATGCAGATTCAGATGAGAGGATTGTTCATATGGCATAGGAATGTGCCCCCTTAAATTACACAGTTGTTCATGAGGGGTTTCATCTATGCATATATAAAGGGAGTATTGGATTCTTGAATTTGAACTGGTATAATATGAGTGCTAATTTCACATTGAACTTTAATTGTATGTTGCATACGATTGAGAGGGCTTCTATACTGTTTAAATGTGTCTATGCCTTCTTGTGGAAACCTCTATGAGTGCAATGGAATAAAGATATGCTGATGCAATGAGTACAAACTGAAATGGTGGGACGCCGTGTTTATATGGCTTCCTTTATAGTTACCTTATTTTTGTGAATGCGTTCTCATGCGGAATCCTTTCTGTGAGTGTGTTCTTTGATGTTCTGATATTCTCAGTAGTATCTCCCCGCATGCTGCATTCTTCCTGTGTATGTTCTATCATGTTTCTGCATTTTTATGAGAGTATTTTTTCATGGCGCTCCTTTCTTATATATGCGGGTTCATGTGGGCCAATTTAGCGAACGTGGTTTCACGTGTTATAATTTTCGCAGACGTCGTCTCCTGTGGCCTAATTTTCGCGGACGTTGTTCCCTGTGGCCTAATTTTCGCGGACGCCCCCCCAGGTGGCTTAATTTTCGCGAAAGTCTCTCCCTGTGGCGTAATGTTGCAAATGTGCGTTCATGTGCCGCTTCTTGCGAAGATGATTTCCTCTGGGCGAATTTTTCGCGGACGCTCTTCCATACTGCGTAATTCCTCGCGCAGGCCCCTCCATGTGGCGTAATTTCTCCATGACGTAGCTTCATGTGGCTTAACCTCGTCAGAGTTGTTTCATGTGGATCAATTTTTGGTGGGGCCCTCTCATGTTTTATATCTGTTGCAGGCAAGCTGTTTCGTTCTGCTTCATTATATATATTTCTCTATTTAATTTCTTCATGAGGATACACCTTTCTGCCGCATTGCTTTCACGAGAATTTTTGGAGGGTTCCTTTATGATGACATCCCTGGAAGCATCCTTATGAAGATACCACCTTTGCTGGCATTCTTATGAAGATGCCCTTACCTGCCGCATCTTTATGACGATTTCCTCTGTGTCGTTTTTTCATGATGCTCTCTCCTTCTACATCTTAATGATGCTCTTTGTGCGAGTCATTGCGCTGTTCTCGTCTTACGTCACTGTGATGTGTATAGTTTCGCGGCGGCACTGTGATGCCTACTGTTCTGCCGCTGTAGTATGATGCTTTCTCTCCGTTTGGCATTTTTCTAAGGATGCTTATATCTGGCATGTGACTATAATAATGCTTCTTTGTGTTACATTTCTGCACAGCTACACTGCTCTTGTTGCGTCAATATGAAGATGTTCCTGTGTGTGGCATTCTTCTCAGGATGATATTTGCTGTTCCATTTTTATGAAGTTCTCTTCTTTTATGGTGCGTCAATGTGAGGTTTATTTTCCCTGTATGCCAGCCATCTCTGCAAGATTCATTTCACCGCGTTGTACCCTTAAAATATATTCTTTCGCCCGTCACTCTTATCAAAATGGTTTCTTCTGCTGTGTCACTATGAGGATTTTTCTCCGTATTGCATTCCTTTCCTGACGATAGTTTTCTCTTCAGTTGCCCCGATGAGGTCTCTCGTGCCACGTCATTATGACAATTCTTGCTGGTGGGGCATTGTTGTTACGAAGATTCTTGTTACCGCGTTATATTCATGATATTCTTCTGTTTCGCTGCCTTTTAAAGATGCCTCTTCCTTCTACTCTGCTACCGCGAAAATATTTTCCCGAGGCCCTCCTTTTATGAAGATATTTCTCTTGCGCGGCATACTTATGATGCTATTTTCGGGCGGCAGCCTCAATATATTGTCCTGTCTGATTTGTTTTATATGGATGCTCCCTCATCCCGCGGGATCGTGAAGATGTCTTTCTGTGTGTTATCTTTTCTACGATGATGTACATTTTTTCGCGGCGTCTTGGAGAGGTCCTTTCCTGTGTGATTTTTTCTATGAAGATGCCCTTTTTCCGCACCATGGTTAAGATGCTGTTTCGTCCTTTATTTTTTTTATGAAGATGTTTTCTTTTCTTTTGTTATGTTCAGGATGTTTTCTTGTTGTGTCCTCTTGAAGATGTTCCTCTGCCTTCATTATTGTGAAAATGTTTCCTGAGGTCACATCATTGTGAAGAAACCATTCTGGGTGAATCCCTGTGGATATGTTGTATTTATTATATGTTATTCTTCTTTATCACAATCCTCTGTTTCCTAATATCTTCAGGAGCGTGCTTATTTTTTTTCTATGTGGCTGCATTATGAAGATTTGTCCTCTTTTTGGCTATTATGAGAATGGCCACCTATTTGAAGTGTAAATATCATGACTATACAGATGCAGTAGTATTACCAAACACGAATAATATACCGATGTGTAAAAGAGAACCTTTATCCCTGGTGTATTATTGCTTTAGAAGTGATAATGTCCATCGGGTACTATTAGGTAAATAGCGATTTTACCTGGATAACACTGTTAATTGGACAAGAGACTTGGGTCAGGGGTAAGGATTTTCCTGGAGTGTCATTGTAGGGAGGTTACTCACGTGTGCGTAACACTCATATGTCCAAAGTACTGACATGCTTATGGTTTCGTTACATGAAGATGACAAACCCGCCTGGTGTAATCTTCCTCGCGAAATAGCGGTTTGTGTTTCTAACGCTAATGCAACAGCCGGATGGGGATGTAGTACTGTTATGTGAAGTGCATGGGTATTCCAGAATTTTTGCTTAAAAAGTATTGACGTGTCTGGATTCTCGATGGTGAAGAATCCCAAAATTGCCATTGTATTGTTATGTAAACGTCGTATTAGTTCAGCTATGTTCATCACCTCTAGTGTTATCATACTACGGGGAACGATTCTGTTCTGTGGGATGTCCCATAATGAATATTATTATATTCGAATTAGGTTTTTATGGAAAGGTATTTCTCTACGAGGAGTATGGTGATTTTAATGATATTGTTGTGTCGATAAAGCCTCTATTTGAATAGCACTAGCTCTTAGTGAGTATTCATGATTCGCAGTGGAAATTTGAGACAATTACAAACGTATGTATAGTACTCATATTTGGAGATACGTGACATGCTTGGTACACTGCTATATGGATGGTGGCGAATTCGAGACAGTCGTATTAAGTGATGTATTCGGCTGATAGGATGTATGTAGCGTAACCTTCTACTATCCACGAACAGATGGAATAAGAGGTGCACAGACTCCAGTACTATTTGTATGTGAAGCATACCTCTGCGTCGAGGGTGTTAATGTGTGAAGTGCACTCTTAATTGGAGAGGACTACTGTTATGTCGGAAGCGGTGTACACCGAGGAATAAACTTATCCTTGGATTATCAGGATGTCAAGTGTCTTGATGTAAGTCTAATGACTTCATTGGAACACGTGCGGGATTGCCGAGCTCCCAGGGCTCACCTGTAATACTATTACTTAAAGAGTATTGCTACTCGTGGAGTATAATGATCTTAAGAGTACATTTTTGTCTCAGGTATTGATCTTCCAGGAGTGCTATTGTGCTACGGGCACCATTTTATCAGCACTTATTTGACTTCATTAGTAAGACTATGTCTGTAGTACTATTCTTTAGAGAGTATCCGTCTTCAAGGAGTACCGTTATGTTAGAAATACTCTTGTTTGAATAATACATTCATTTGAACTGCACAGTTGTATGCGAAGCATCGATGACTCGAAGTATTATGGGGTGAAGAGTACATAGATATAGGCCGTAATCATATCTGCATAGTGTTAAGATGCCTGGTACGTTACTATTCGAAGAGTGACAAACTTACAACTCTACTGTGAAGTAATGTATGTTAAACTCGATAAGATATATGGCATAATGTTTTATCATATGCAGAGATTTACATCATAAGAGGTATGAGCGTTCCCGTAATAGTTT
>NW_008482052.1:4424-5026 GCF_000524495.1 Plasmodium inui San Antonio 1
ATACTGTGACACTGGAGGATATCCCTACTGCTTACACAGATATGTCCTTCAGAAGACGGCACTGCAGGAGCAATGGACCCGTTCAGATAACACTCCTCTAGAATATCATTACATTTCCCATAGTACTGCATTCAGCATGTCAGTGGACTCAACAGAATGGCACTCTCCATATACTCATGCTCTTGACATGGAATGAACACTTGTATATTCGTGCTCCTCAAATAAATCTCCTCCAGCCAGTTTGGAGGGTTCAAAGCATTTAGTTGTTCGTACAGCACTTGTATAATCTCTGAATTCCCATAGAATAATACTGGTACTATAGCTCCATACTTCACATCCATAGACAGTTGCAACATGTTCCATCACCTTACACAGTTTTCGTGTCTATATAATACTACAACATGTATATCTGCGAACTTCATCCATTGATTTCATTCATATAATAGTATTTTTGAAACACACATAGACAGTAGAAATAATGTTAGCTTCTGCATGTCAGTACTATTGAAATCATAGTACTACGGGCACTGTAGTACTGATCCCCACCATGTTATTCCTCCCAGATGAATACTCGTCAGACATCCGGACTATTCATATGATAA
>NW_008482052.1:5036-5561 GCF_000524495.1 Plasmodium inui San Antonio 1
CAGCGCGTGGACCTCCCTACTGATCCGACATTTGAAGAGTATTACGGTTATGTACCAATTGATGCTCCTAGATCAACATGCCTGTCTCTGAAGTGCCATTATGTAAAGGGTGTCTATTTAAGTTTAATGGACCAATTATATGAAGTAAGGGATTGTATAACAAATAGCACATATCGGCGACACCATTATTTCAATAATATTATAGTGCGAAGAGTACTATGATGCAAACCGTAATTCTCTGTGTGAAATATTGATATTCCAGGAGTGTCATTTAGAGAGCACTATCTCGTCCAGTGTATGGATATTCCAGAAGAACTATTGCGTGCATAGAACCGATGCGTATGGATTTTCATGGGGGATGATTACGGAAGTTGCCGTAGTACCGTTAAGTAAATGTACTAATGGTTGAGCTGTGGTAATATTTGTTGTGCATTGTCGTCTGAATAGAATACCTCCATAGGCAGAATAATTTGGAGCAGTAATTTGTGAGTATACTCATCTGTGCGCAGTACTGTTATTTAGGAA
>NW_008482053.1:0-4134 GCF_000524495.1 Plasmodium inui San Antonio 1
CTCTGTTTATATGTTAGAAAACATGAAACCCTCGATTTCATATATCTATTTTGTCAGAGGGAAAGATCTGCTGCTCACATTATTCCTTATGTGCCACCCCTACTGTGTTTCTCGGTCCTATGCTTTGGGTGTAGTATATAATCTTCATCCCCTCAGCATCTTTCGCTTCCTTCTGTCTTCTCGTTTTGTCTCTTCTGTATGTATTAATTATGTACCTTTCCTTTTAGGCATTTCCACTTTGATCGTCATGTCGATATCTCCACTGGTTTGTGGTGTATTTATATGGTCCTACATATATCTCTCTCCGTCCTCTGAAGTAGATAATTTTCTCAAATATGTCAGTTGTATTCGTATATACATTCTATTATAGTCATCCGCTCCTATATGGTTGCTCCCCCCCCTTTTAGATTAATGATTGTTTAATATCTTATGTGTATTGTTATTCTTATGTTCACTTTATTCCCTTCGCTCGTTCCATGTTATTATTATTCCTAACCCTCCACGAGAAACTTCTCGTTCTATATAGTAGTACTCCTTTTATAATTTCCTATTCCTCCCTAGGGTCTAAGAAGTTTAATCTTTCATTTTACATAATTGTTATATTTTAATAGTACCGCATCGATCTCGAGTCCCCTTAACAGGAAAATATTACAGATTAAGGCGGATGTGCAAATCTTCCGTAATCATTTTTTCTTAATAGTACCCGGATAATTATTGAATCTATATTACAATAATATTGAGAGGGAATAATCACAGTTCACGACGTATTCCTGTACTTACAATGTTACTTCGCCTATAAGAAGTGCTTCCTATATATAAACACCCTTTGTATGTTGGAAGCCTTTTTAGTGATAGTATCCCTCAGTTTCCTATACAGCAGGATTAGCCTTAGGATTGGTATATGAGTCTTCCTGGAATTGAATTATTTCACAAGCCAGTGTATTGGTGAAATGGTATGATCTTTACAACTGCCGTCCTCCTCATGGAATTCGACTCTCTAAACCTTTGTATTATCTTAAAAAATTTTCTTCCCTACACAGCACTTTTCTACATAGAATATTACCCTTGACAGAAGCATATCCTCTAAACAGTTGTTGTAAGGCCGCTTCTTAGAGTTAATACAAATATACCGGAGGCATCTCGTAGTCTTTATATATGTATAAGGCTTAGTGATTGGAACCCCTCCAATAATACCGCTGCATCCACTCTATTATCTCTTACTAAATATCTCTTTTTAAATTATGGTGCTTCCTGCTTTAAATCTTGACGACTCCACAATAGGGACTCTGCGGATTCTCCTACTGTTTATGCAGTGATACTCTAGAAAAATGTCTCCTTCTCACATACTTAATAATGGTCGAGAAAAATGTATACCTTATATATTAGTCTTCCAAGGAAGTGTATATCCTCCGCCTCATTCTATTCTTCAAATAATAGCACCTGTTGTCCTAAGTTTTCCATATAGACGTATTTTAGTCATAGAACCCGCACGATTATTTTCCTGATATCATGGTTCCCCATCGAGATGTGTTATCTCCAGCCAATAATAGTTTCCAAATAAAAAAACTGTAAAATATGAACCTGGTGCAGAATAATATTCAGGAGACATGTATACAGTACACAAAATAATACTGGAGGTATAGACGCATGGTCCATATAATAGGGCTGTATGCTAAGCGTACATTTCACAGGCCCGTAGTCCTGGGGGGAGCGATATTTTTTAAATAATACTACACACAAATCATTATTCCTCAATTAGTCACGTTCTCCAATTAGTCGTATCTAAAACGCTATGTCATGAGGCCTTCACATAAAAGCATTCTTGCGACACTGTACATTACAAACAACATTTCTGCTATAATCCTTGCATTGTCCATATGCAAGTATTTCTGCCTCTATTGTATTACTCCGAGAATAATCCATGCGACACACCTATAGCGCCTGCACCTGTGCGTGATTAATGGCTTGCTGTGTTTCTTTAGAATGTAACCCTCACTTCTTCACATAATACTATTTCATAGAGATCTATACTCATCAATGTTTTGTGTCGCCCAAAGAATAGGAACCGAAATTTGGAAGACATAGCCCGCAATTCACACACTTTTGCATTTTCGATGGGCATATTGTACGAAAATCCTTATTCTTCAAGGGACGGTTTCTGAAAATATCCGTATCCCTCATACAATACTGTATTTTGAATATCATTGCACTTCACAGAATGCCACTTCTCATTTTCTCTGCTCCCTAGATATCATATGAGTGCTGGGACAATAATCTCTTTCAAATGAATGTGTTACTAGCTGTTTGTTATTTCCAATAGACTTGCCTCTCCCTACAAGAACACCATAACCCGTAGACCCATGCAATAGTATTGTTCAAATAGCTGTACTTTCTATCAACATTGACACTTTAGACACAGGTGTACTGTTTATATCATCATACCATTCTTATAATAATACACTCAGTATATTCGTCTACTTCATACAATGGTCTCATTTATACATTACCATCCTTGCCAGGGACGACGGATAAAGATAACGATACGGCATGCATGTTCATACACTTTAAATCATAGTACTCCTGGTACAATATTATTCACCTCACAATGCTATTCCTAATATATTGATACTCCGCAAACATCCCCACTATCCACATAATAGTAGTCTGGGAATGTTACCAGTGGGAGCGAATAAGTAATTTTTAGACAATACTCCTTCACGCACATGTGTACACTTGCTCGAGCGGTATTCCCCCAATCATGCAGTTCTACACATTATAGGGCTGTTAATATAACAACACTCCGGGGAGTGGTATGAATTTGCAACTATCGTGTTTTCCCTATAATATAAGCCTAAACGGTAGGCCATGAAGTTCCAAGGTTTTCAATAACTCTGGTCTTTCGATATCCAGAGTCCTAGCACAATTGTGCATTCCAAGACATCACACTAGGGAGATATCAGTACTCTCACAGAACAGTTCTGCTGATCATCTGTAGTTCTTATAGAACTATGCTCTTAAAAGAATGATCCTTTGCAGATATCAGGCTAGTCCAACCATTAATACCCACATATAACAGTACTACAAGAATTTCCGCATTCGTCACCATGGGAAATGGGGACACATGTATACTTCCTTCTCATCTTCCCTTGTAGAATATGCATGCACTTCATAGAATATTACCCTACGAATAATGACACAACTCGAAAATCAGGATTCTTGACACAATAATACGGTTAACATTATTGTAGCCCTGGCATAGTTGTTTTGTTTAGAGAATATGATTCAAGGCCACCTCTCGGATTGGCAGAATCCCCCAATTCATATCATCGAGCCATTAAACCAACATGGGCACGCCTCAAATATTGCTATTCCAAGGACAGTTTTACTTATCAGGACAAACTATTCTATATATAACATTAGTGCTTTTGAACTAACAATGCAATTCACACATCCATGTTTCCTACACAAATGTACCCCCCATACGGAGGTACTACGGCAACTCCTACACGTTGCGTAAGGGTGGCACCTCCTCATACGGCACAAAGCTAAGTCATAAATTCTATCCCCCCCCCTTAACTTACTTAATAATACGGGATTAACTTTGCCACTCATCAAATGTCGTCGTACCAGTCATATTAGGCATCTTTAGATATGAGTACTATACATACATCTGTACTGTCTCCATAACAGTACTCCAAGTCATGAATACTCCTTCAGCGAATATCCTGTTCAAATGGAAGTATTATCCACACGAGAGGGTTGTAAACAGGACGATACTCCTTTCACACCATTACTCTCCCAAAAAATCCTACTCCAAAGGTTATCTTACTCATAAAGGCAAAACACTTGACACATCATGCTTCCGTCTGTATAATAGCACTCCAGGTGATCCATATAGCTCCACTACTCGTACCTTTATAGAATAGTAGTATGCGGACTTCCAGACTCCTCATCATCGATGATCCAGAGACATCCACAGTTTCCAGACAATAGTTATACTGGAATATCCAGGCACTTCACACAACACTCCTATTCATATAGTGAAGGCATAAACCTTGAATCCTTCACATACACTAGTACATGGACGACTGTACTCCTGACATAATAATAGTACACGTATAACCCCGCGCATCA
>NW_008482054.1:0-4039 GCF_000524495.1 Plasmodium inui San Antonio 1
ATGAGGATGATGACAATGAGGATGATGACGATGAGGATGATGACAATGAGGATGATGACGATGAGGAAGAGGAAGACCATGAGGATGAAGACTATCAGGATGAACACCAAGACTGTTACCAGAGAAGGAGTTACTACCCTTCCGGAACAAGCGACAATGAAAACCGGCAGGAATTTGCTTACTATCAGCACGGGGAAAAGTCTGAATTTTATTACGACGGAGACGAATTCGAAGAGATATTTACAAAAAAGCCAAAGAGACGTGTAAAGGACAACTTCAGAAGAACAATCAGGGAGCCAAGCGACACTGACAGCGACGAGGAGCGAATGTGCACAGGACCATGCGCTAAAACATCTCAAGGACAACAACATTACCAAAATCGTAGAATGCCAGGGGTCTGACAGAGGGAGGAGTCCTCCGGAAAGACAGGGAGTGACTTTGGCGAGAGAAGCGAATCATCCAATTCGATAGACAATTTTTCTGAAAACATTGACAGACAAGTCAAG
The DNA here is from genome assembly GCF_000524495.1 of Plasmodium inui San Antonio 1. Taxonomy (NCBI): domain Eukaryota; phylum Apicomplexa; class Aconoidasida; order Haemosporida; family Plasmodiidae; genus Plasmodium; species Plasmodium inui. Next base: position 507 of record NW_008482054.1, read on the forward strand.
AAGCCATTACTTCACTCCATTCTTCGACACGCAAAAAGCACTAGTCAATATTCTCAAAGGGAGAAATCGTCCTGTAACAAATTAGAAGCCGCTACTTCCATATTAAGATTTTTCACCCCACTTTTGGCAATGCTTATATATGGAAAAGTAATAATGGCCGTAGGTTCCCCGATGGCTTTCCAGTTCTTCCTCGTTTCGTGCACTATCTTAATCATTTACCTTGGACGTAAGTTACACAGAATTAAGAAGTCCATTAAAAACAAATATAGAAATGAAGATAGAAACAAAAATAGAGAACGCGCCAGGAGGCCACTCCAAAATGGTGCCGAAATGAGCCGATCCATAATAAGGGATGGCTTCCTTGTGATGCCAACTCGGCAGAATGATGGTATCCCTAGGATGAGACCAATACAAGGCAGACAAGGGTATTAATGGGCCGCAAAACCTAATGATGGAAGAATATACAGAACGTTTCATGAACAATGTGTGTAAAAAAATTTCTCCAATGAGAAGTCGCTATATGCACACTACAGTATTTTGGGGGAGAAATTTACAGAGACTTTCCCCCTCACGTCATAGGACTGCCACATTTTTTGGTCAGAAATGGTTAATAACCCCCGGATGCATAGTGTTTCCCATGACTTAATCGTATTATCGATATTCTCTTGTCATGAAGAAATAGGAAGATAAATAAATACAGGCTTGCATGTAGCTTCCTCTTTTGTATCTGTTTCTATATATATATTATAACCATAAGCTGCACTTTTTCGCTTTAATGGATCGCCTTCCGATAAGAGTTCCCGACTCGTGATTTTTTTCTCTTTTTTTTCTTGTTTGTCTGCGTAGAATTTTGGTCATCCTTACCTAAACAATTGTTCCCCGGGGGGCTCCATTTTAGTTTTCCACTCTTTTCGTTTTAGCTACCTATTTACACAGAAGTGCTTTCATGAACAACAAGATTTCATAATTTGTTCTATGGGAGAAGTCACAACCGGAACAACAAGTTGTGTATTTTAGGAACCAATTATTATTTTAACGACACGGACAAGTGTTTTTCTTTTTTTTCTGGAGTTGTGATTGTGCTAGTTGTGGCACTTGTGGTAGTTCCCTCTTCTCATGATGTGTGAGAATGAATCCCCCCTGGTATTTCTCTCTACAACAGCGGACACTTCGCCGCTGGAGATAAAGATGTGGTGATCATTAAGGCCTACATTAGTTCGCATTATGTCGCTTATTTCACTGAATGCCGCACTTTCCTGCAGCAATAATAATTATTTATGCTCATAGCTGTCTATTTCTAGAAGTGATAACACACGCGTGAGGCAGAAAGAAGCCTCCGACTGGTTTCTCATGACTTCCCTATTCAGTCACAAGGGCCTCATTGTAAACAAAATACCCCCCATGGCGCTACGTGTGTTTCTGCTTCCTTCTTGCACACTTGGGAGTTTCAATTACCGAAACACTGCGACAAGGCTTTCAATCTTCACTTCACCTTAATGCTTGTAGAGGGCTGAGATTAAACGAGCCAAACATGATAGGATTTTCCCGAAAAGAAAGCAAAAGGTAAAAATGCGGACTGTCCATGATAGTAGAGTTTCATCGAAACGGTCGCTTGTTCTGCTCTGCAGTACCAGCTATGGATAATACATATATTTAATACCGTCCCTTAAAACTTCCAGATCTAAATTAAAGGTCATCTGCATCCTGCTCAGTATCATTCAAGAGCAGAAGGAGGGTCACATAAGAAAATGGCTTCTCTTTTTTGGTAGTTTACCATGCCTAATACAAGAAGGGTCTCATTTTTTCTTAATTGCAATGCATAAATAATACTTCCATTTGTATAGGTACCAAATGTAAGCCTCAGCAAGAGGATAAATGGTAATATAATGTATATGCCGCCTTCGTAAAGAAGTTATTTTTCAGAGGATTCTAGCGTCAAATATACAAAAGAATATCTGCTGACTCATTTATATGGCCTATTTTGCAGATTTTAGCAGACAGAAAGGCATGCAGAAATAGATTGTAAGCGAGATGGGACCTTCATATAATTGGTGAACATGTCATTTTGCTTAAAAACAAGAGATACACGCTGTTTTGTCTCATAAATATCTCGACCAGTGTGCACTGTGAGCGAAGAAATAAATTTTATACATTTTCTATGATGTCGTTTCTTTTTTTTTTTTTTTAATATTGGCTAAAGATATATTCTATAATGTCTTAATTTATTTATGTAAGTGCTTCTGCTTTTGTTAAAAATTTTGGATTTGTCAAACTTATTTAAGAAGTATTTTTTACTACATATTTTAGCAGTTTAAAACCTACTACAACGTATTTGAAGGTAGTTTAAAATATTTCAAGGTATTTTGACGCAGTTTATGACGTCATAACACAACCGACTTCAGTTATATATTTAGAACAATATTCGCGCACGTAATAACCCTCTTTTATGTATACTTATATGCCCCACAGGAATTAAATTAAGCTACTATGGCTTTTCTCAGCGAATCCAATTCCGCTTTGGCTGATAAATGCTCACCTAGGAATAACAGGAAGAACGAAAAACGTTCTCCCGCCCCTGAAGCCGGGGACAGGACCTCACATGGCCTTAACTTCCGAAGATCCTTTTTTCCCTCCTGTTGAGTTTCACTTCTCGTTGTCGCCACTTATATGTTGCTACTAGGAAGCTATATGGAGTAGAGATTTCTTGAACAAATAATACGAAGCCTCTCGAAATTTCTTATTTTGTTCTTACGCTGGATCAAATGTACCTTTTTTTGGGATGTTTATATGGAGAAAGCAGTCTATACATATGAACTATAAATAATATACATATGACTAATGTGTACACCACCTGTCGTTCCAGACTTTTTTAAAAAATTTGTCGCAGGAGATAACCCCCCTGGAGAAGAAGATAATGCCCCCAATACAGCAGAGGAACTTCTCGGAGTTAAATGAAGATGGATGTCTGAGAGGAAGAAACTCAGATAAAAATGTAAGTTCCACCCATTCTGAATCTAATGATGGCGTTTTATCTGGGTTTGATGAAATGAAATTAGGTGACTACCTTATGAGCACGGTCCTCAACTTAGGTTGAAACAGACAGCAATGCAAATTCTCTGAGCTGAACGGCAACTCTTATTTCTGCATAGGGCGCGCCAAGAAATAATAGAAGAGAGGAGGCGGACAATTTGAGGATACCTGTTTCTAGATATTCCGGAGTGCAATGTCAGATACCGCAATGACAATGTGTCACTATACACATCGTGTATTCAACTGTACTTCTCACTCTATAATCCCTTCAAGCGCAACCTTCATTGCCACTTCATTGTATGAAGAAATTTTGACCACCAAAAACTTGTTCCTTTTGTGTCTTCCTTAATGATACATTACTTACTGCAGTGAATAACTATTTATCTGTTAATGGCGCCTATCTAAGCCGTATCTGTTTTTTTCTTTCGTTTACAGGACGGCAAAGATCGAACATATCAAGTCATAGTGTATTTTTATCTGAACGAATTATTTCTCTTTCGACC
>NW_008482055.1:0-3776 GCF_000524495.1 Plasmodium inui San Antonio 1
ATTCTTTATTTTCCATCTTTCTGTTTTTTATTCTTCCTTCTTTGTAATTTTCTTCTTATCCTTTTCTTATTTTTTTCATTCTGTTTTTTATTTTTTGCTCTTCTTCTTTATTTATGTCCCTATCCATTTCTTCCTCTTGAGACGAATATAGATTCAGTTATTACCAATAAACAATGATGGCTATTCTTTATAACCTGGCTTCGATATAATTACTGCAACTAATACATTACACAATAGAGCGTAAGACCTGTTATGCCTTAGGGTAGGAAAATTATGGTATTTTTCGTACATTATAAATTAATACTTCATTGCCTTTATTATAAATTTCCCTTAGAATTGCTGTTACTCATAAAATGACTTATAAGTGCAATATACCTCTGCTTCAGTTATTTTCACATATGAAGAGAAGTTTATAAATACAGGAAGAGGCAATGTGAAATTCCTTAATGCAACCGTCCGTTGGAGGCACAGATTTTGTGCACTTGTGTGCGATGGTTTTATAAAGAGCTATGTAAATAATTCTTACGAATGATGAGAATGAACTGATTACTTTATTGTATGTAGTGCAGACTTAATTATTTTTTTCCTTTCTCGTAAATATGATTATTTCAGCAAAAATGAGAGTGAATTACCGGGCGTACATTTGTGAGCTGAATAATTAGTAATTATTATTATAAAACTTTAAATTAATTATCTATTTTATTTATTCGCCTGTGCAATTGCACCAGATAGCATCGTATACTCAAAGGATGTGTTGCAGTGTGTGAATAATATGAATGCAAGAAATGAACTCAGTGTGGTTGTAATTGTTTCACAAGAATAAGATTCATGTCTCACCCGGAAAAATCGTACTTGGAAACAATTTTATAGTAGCGTTTTCATATAAATAGAATCAATACCACGAAAATATTTTCCTACAGCGCTTTTCATTAAAAATTATTCGTTGCTTATACATTTTTTTCTGCGCGTAGCGCATTTTCTTTTTGACGCAGTGGGCAGTAAATAAAGAATTGTGTTTTTAGATAAATGTAAGTTTTTTTTTTCTTCCATTGAAATTATATATTTTGTTAAATACAGTACGCGTAAATTTTGGAATAATAGCGTATTAGGAGTCAAGTGTATATTATCGATCGTTGGCGCATTATTTGCATCGTGTACGCGAGGTCGAAGATTTTCGCAAAGAATTCATGTATTTACGCAACTTTTCCGTCATTATTATAAGATATAATTCACCACATAATATATGAAATGTACCCAGTTCAATATGTACCTTGATGTGTTTTTTATTATAACTATTTATACACCCATATAATGTGTTATAATCCATAACATTACATTAATGAGTTCATCGTAGCAGATGAGACTTAAGAATAGTTTAAGCATTGTACCATTATTTATGATTATAGTACGGCTGCGTGAATGTATTATTAGCTGTTAAAATATTGCAGCAGTGAGATAATATTATGTGCATGGTTGAATCCAATTTCGTATGCGTCATCATTCGTGAAATTGTTCGTCTATTTATAATTCCTGCATTAAATATGCTCATTTATATACACGTTCTCCTTCTATGACATGTAGTACATAAATGGATCTATGATTGGGGCTCATATGCTGAAAATCCTGTATAAGAACCTCTCATCAGCATATATGAGCTGAAAAAGGAGAGTAGCAAGAACAAGGAAGAATATCCTCAAAGATATCTCTCAGAATTCTAATGTATAGCTACGTATTATTTAAATTTTTAATTATTTGATTTATTATAATGGTATCGCGAAAGACCTCTTTTTAGCATATTTTCCATAGTAAGACACTTAAGCAAATATTGTGACCTGTGTGGTGTGGGCCCGGCCAAAATTACCATGTAATGATCGGCTTATGATTGTAGAGAAAACATAAATTTTCATAATGATATGCATACATATCATTACGTATATGTATAGAAAGAATTTCCCACATAGTTTTTATTATCATGATAGCACTTTTCTCTTATGGTGCTTATAATTTCTGCCATGATTTTGCTTTGTGTAACTCATATTTGAGGCGTATCTTTTGGATGAGGAAGAAATAGAATATTACACTTTTAAGATGCATTTCCAATGTTTTTATATTTATGTTAAACGTGTGAAATTTGCAGACAAATAAAGACAAATAAACGAGCACTATAAGGCGAGATGCACATGGTCAACAGGCCACAACAACAGTTTCTGTATAGACAAGATGCACAAGCGAGCCGGATAATTCTGTGCTAAATAATGTACAGATTAGAAATTATTTTCCCTACAGGATAATTCCCTCTAAAAACAGCATTCCCCTCGATACCAGAAATCGAACAGGTTCTTCCAGAATGAGAAGGAGGATAACATTTTCTATAGTATACGATGCATTTATTAATACGGACTAATGGAAGTTACCTCTTGTCGATAATATTGACCCAGCTCACGAGCATTCCATGCGTTATTGTAGGATACAATGGTACAGGTCAACACTTCACGTCGCTGGAACTGTAATTTTGAAAGAAAAAAATCCTACGGATCTTATAAGCCGAAATGCGGGTTCATTTATAGCATTTTAAGCCTAGAGCTGATGCCATTTGGGATGGGCTATGGTAGGCATCTTTCAGATTCGAAATTATTCTCCCCATTGACGCAGAATGGATGTCTCCTGTGCAATGAATAATTGGAGACGGCCCTTTGGATGGTCATAAGAAGAATTTGATATAGGCGTTACATTGCTTAATTGTCCGATTCCTTCTGCTAGCCCTTTATGAAAGAATTATATGCTACGATGTAGAATTAGTTCAGTCCTGAGGGATATTTCTTATGACATATGGGGTCGTACAATTATGCAATCTTTAAGTTTCACAATTAGGAAATGGAATGTATCATTAATAAGAGAAGCAGAATAGTAGTTGGGAAAGAACAAAAAGATTACTACGCAATGCACGCGTTAAATATAGATAAATAAAAATAAATGGAAATGAATAAAAATAAGTAGAAATAAGTAGAAATAAATAAAAATAAATAGAAATAAATAAAAATAAATAGGAATAGATAAAAATAAATAAAAATAAATAAGAATAAATCAAGATAAATGAAGATTCCCTTCCCATTATATTATTTGCGTAATTTACACATCTTTTACAGGGCAGCTCTTATTCCTAAAATGTCGTCAATTGAAATATATTTTTGGCATTATCACGGATGGATTAAATTATTATTCTTAGCTAAATCTATTAAAAAAATATATTTTCTATTCCCCATTTTTTTTTATTTTTTCCTGGTTAATTTGTTTTATATTTTTCTACACACATTCTACGATAAGCGAGAAGTAAGTCAATAGAAATATGCTCCCTAAATAAAATCCTAAGATAGTGGAAGTTCCGTATAACATTTTATATGAGGTTACACATCCCCCAATAATCAGAAAATAGAATTTCCGATGCATCCCGCATTAGTGACATGTGACGGTTCTTAATAAATTACACCAAAAATTAGTCGTCTGGTTCTTCAGATTATTACGCATAATAGGTTTATTTCTACAAAAAAAGGAAAGAATATTTCTCTGTAGGATTTATTTACTCCTAAGAAACAGTTTCAAATCTTCCCGATGATAATGAAATAATTGTGAATTCTTCCTAATCCATCCTATTATCCTACGACACCAATGTATTCATTTTATGCCCAATATCATCTAATCTTAATATAAAAATCAAATCAGCGGGTCATTCATTGGGAATATAGCATCTGGAATGTGATGTAAATGCTGTTATATAC
>NW_008482055.1:4353-5045 GCF_000524495.1 Plasmodium inui San Antonio 1
TCCGTCGTCTGATTCCTTTATGTTCAACCTTAAGAGTCTGTATTTCATGTCATTTATAATTTTTCCTTTTTGTTTCCCTGTAGTCGTTGCGCGCTGTTTGATTCTTCTATATTCAACCTTAAAAGTGTGTATTTTATGTTATTTATAATTTTCTTCTTTTTCTTTCCTCTTTCTGTTTCCTTGCTTTTTTTTTCTTTAATTACATCATACATGTTTCATTTTCAATTCGGGAAAAATAACAAAGTGGACTCTTTTTTTCTTTTTTCTTTTTGGTTATACCCAATAAACTTTTTATGCATCTTTTCCGCTTCCTTAGATATAGAGACAGAAAATCGAGAGTAATTTCTCTTACTATAAGAGTAGTTCTGTTTTTATTTTTGAAAATTACTGTCATTAAATGACTTCTCTCATATCAGCGTCTACAACTCCGTACAGAAGCACCATTATATACCGAGTAGATCTTTTTAGGTATATTTATTCATCTAAGTCATGAGGAAAAGAAGTAAAAGGTAAAGGAATTCCTCATGTGTTCAATCCAACACGTCCTTGTATGCTATTTCTCGCGGTGATTACTTATATCAGGATGTCGGTGAGAGCACAAGTTTATTAAAATAACAAGCAATCCCACATCCGCTGTAGACTAAACATACAGAAAAGATAAAAGTAGTATATATTAATAATCTTAATGTCTG
>NW_008482056.1:0-3721 GCF_000524495.1 Plasmodium inui San Antonio 1
CCCCCCTCCCTAATGCCTTAGTTAGCTGCCCCTTCTTCCTGATCTCCTGACAGGGGTTACACTTGGGACCCCTGCTGCAGGGGCTGCCCATCCTATCTTCTGTCATCTACTCTCCCCCTCCTCTAATGAAAGTCTCTCTATTGGCCTGGCCGTGCAGGTTCTGCTTTCGAATAGCGCTGATTATGACTAATTTCCTGTTCATGACCTCTTATTTCTCGTACGACTGCTCCATGTCCTCCCCTCGGTGCCTATCCTGTTGTTTGATGTTCTTGACCTTGACGTCCAGCTGTATCTGAGACTTCCTCCTTTATTGATTCCTTTGCCGTCCTCGAAACTCCCCGGAGTCCAATAGGGCGCGTGTCCCTGATCGACCTATACTCCCTGGTACCTCCCTTCATGCTAGACTTATTTCCTCGCCTATTCCGTTTGGTCCTCCTCTCTACTTCTTTCCGTTCTTCGTTAATCCTTCGTTCCTTATTTGTTCTTAGCCGCAGCGACTCCCTTAATTTGCTCTGTTGTTGACCTGCCTGCTCCGAAACTTCGCAGGACGCCTCAACTCCCTACCTGATATTCAGATTCTTCCTTGTCTTGACTTGGGTTGTAAGTCCTGACTCCGTACTTTGCCTTCTAGGCCTTCCAATTTTCAGAGACCTCCTCATCAGAGGCATCTTGATCTCTTGATACCCAGTGGGTCGTGCCCCTTTGAGTTGGTCATAGTTTCGCCTCGGTGGTTGTTCTGGCTAGTTCCTCTAAACCTCGCGTCCTTGGGGGTGATTTGAACCTTCCGTTGAGGGTGACTCAGAATGCCTTCGAGCTGGCTTTTGTCCCTCTTGCTTGTTCCTCCTTCCTGTTTGATGTCAGGTCCTGACTTGCGCATTTCAGTCACGACCTCTTCCCTTTTCGGCTTATTAGGGCCCCCTTACTCATTACCGGAGTCTTGCAACGTTCGGCTCGATTATGTCCTTCTTCTTCTTCGGGAATTTAATCACGAATTCTCCTCAGACCTTGCCCGAGAGTAGGCCCTCTTAGGGAATGCTCGCTTCAGCGCCCCGGATTCTCCTTCGAGGTAGTCCTTCGAACTGGGGCTTGGCCTTTTCAGTGTAGTGGTTTGCCCATTACTACTCTTACTGCGCCCCGCCCGCAACCGCTTATCCTGAATACGCCTGCGCCTTAACCCCTTTCTCCTTCCTTGAAGACTTGTGCTTTCACCTGGTCCGTTCTTTTAATTGGGTTCCTCCCTAAATGGCTCCGTCCTTGACGAGGATTCTGGTGCCCCTTCTGTGCGACTTATCCTTTAGTTCGGTTCTTACCTCTATCTTGTCCTCCTTTGGCTACCCTTATTGATTGATACATTAGACGTGCCTGTTCCTTCTGTTGTTTTGTTGAGGGGAGTTTTGAGCCTTCATCGGTCTCCTTCTGTTAGAGTTTTCTCTTATCTTCCCCTGCGTTACAGGAGAGGACTGCAGGAGGTTTGCCTGTCGTTTAATATGCAGCCTGCATTGCTGCCCCTTCGAGACAATCAGAGATGCCTTGGGGAACCTGTCGTTCTGACTTTATCTACCGATTCCACTTCGGGAGTTCCTCCCGCGTTTTCTCGGAGTCTTCCATTCATCTTGTCCGTCATTTATTTGGTATCTTGTTCTTAGGTCCGGGGCTGCTCACCTTTCTCGGATGACGACGCCTTCTCAATGCTTACCTCTCCCTGAGGCTCCTCCTTCCTACTAGACCTTTGACTTGCATACCATAAGTTTCCCTTCTTATTCGTCTTAACTTCTCATAACCCCTCTCCTGATACTTTAGCCACCCTACCGCTTCCCTGCTACCTTCTTTCATCTCTACGTTTGGACTCACGCTCTTGTTTTTTTCCGAGCCTTGCTTCCCTCTGAGGAGAAGACTTGTGATTTCAGACATGATCGCTCTGTCCGAATCTAACCCCCCCTGTTGCTTCTGAACCTGTGACTTGAGAACTCGGATATTTATTCCTATCTCCTCCTTTTCCTGTCCGTTCCTTTTGTTAGGGAGCCTGCCTAATCTCTCGGAATGTTCGACTCTCAGACTTTGTGATGCCTGCATTCTTCTTATCCTTCTCTATCTTTGAAGTTTACGTCCCTTGACCTCATCCGGTGCTGTGAGTTTGGCTCATCCTCCAGTTTTCTTCTTATTAGTCCTTCCTGAGGAATCTCTAATCTGGTTGTTTATTGTTGATTTTATTTGACAATTAAACCCCATTAGAGATCTTATCCTTTGGAAGGGGTGGTGGGGTGATGTTCGCTTTCGACTTGTTACATAAACCCTACATGTTCCACTCTGGCGTTTTTTAGCCTGGGAGCTTCCTCTGCCCCATCCTTCTTGGGAGTCGATGTTCCCTTTTAAATTTTCCTTTTGCTTCCTGCAGGGGGTCATGTTCTGTTTTACGCTCTGTGAAGTTGTTACAGACGGTTCACTTGGGGCTCAGCGCCCTTTGAGTGATAAGGGTTATTTAGCCTGACCTGTATCCTCCCTGGGGACTTCGACTTCCTCCCTCTTGGGATTCTCTCAGTTTTGACTGATCCTTTTACGATCTTATCTGTCACCTAATGACTAATTCTTTCGTTACGATTGTCCTTTGAGATTACTCGACTTGGATTAGATAGCTCCTGACTGTTGTTGATGTTACTGATTCAATCTCGGGGGGTTCCGCCTCCTTAGTTTCTACTTCGGTTGGGGACTGTTTGGGCCCCTTAACTTGGCTTGCTGGTGGGGGTCTCCTATCTGAACCCCTACACGGGTTTGATTTGTTCCGGTGTCCCTTAATTGAAGTCCTTCCTTTTGGGATGGACTTCCACTTCACGGTTCCAACTGGTCCCTTACCCGTCCTGCCTATTAGGACCTTACCTGTTGTACTTGATGGGGGTTCTTGTCCGTCTAGATTTCTATTCGTCATCATATATTCACGGTAAAGGCCCGGTTGATTATTCAGATCTGTTGTTTCAGCCTCGTTAGATAATTGCTGCTTTGTTTAGCTTTCAGCTATTATATCCCCGATTTAACTGGGTGTGTCTCTGCTTGACCCCTCGTATCCTTAGCTCCTTGAGGGAGGCCTCCTGTTGTTAGTAATTGTCAGCACCTCCTTTGCCAGTTGTATTGCGGCTTTACTCCATTTTTTATTTTGTCTCCTTCTGACTTCTTGAGCTTACACTAGTCCTCCCTTCTCCGTAATCTTAGTTCAACTCGGATTTCTGAGCAAATTCGATTTTGCCTCGTTCTTCATGATTTGGTTCCTTGAAGTCCTTTTCTTCTCTTGGAGTTTGACCTCTCCTATGTTTTGTCTGTCAGTTTTGTTTCCAAGTATGGCTCCGAGTTCTGAGGCTTGGGTTGGAGTATTGTGTCGTCGTCTGTCTAACTTTAAGATGATCTTAAAGTTGCGATTGATCTTTTCGATTTCTGTTGGTTTCTCCCTCATGACGTCCTATAGTTGGGATCTGTCGTTGGGCTTTGTTGTATAAATGTCTGCTTGAATGGTCCTGCTTCTCTGCTTGGGAAGCCAGTTTATTCCGACTTCTTTTTTTTCTTTTTTAACATTCTGACGTTTGGTTCTTACTTGTATCATCACATATTAGTTAGTGGTTTGTCCACTGGAGATTGTTGCATGGGCTTCTAATGACACTTACGAGTCGTTGTCAGGAGATTCAACCTCATTTCCTACGTAAGTTTTGGCCTTCTTATTTCTGTATTGGAGGCT
>NW_008482057.1:0-2853 GCF_000524495.1 Plasmodium inui San Antonio 1
GGGGGAGACAACGGGTGAGACTGACGCAGAAGGAGAACATGGAGGAGTCACGACCGAGGACGCAGAGGACAACCCCACTGTACAGACCCAAGGGAACAGAAATTCCGAAGGGACTAACCCAGGCGGCAGATCTTCCGTAGGGGGGCTCGGGAAGGGAAGTCTAGCTGACTCATTAGGTAAAGAGGGTCTGGAGTCCATTGGGACTGGTGATAACAATTTAGGACTTAGTGGAATCTTAGGGATAAGTCTGACTGTAGGTGTGATGTTTGTTGTTTCAGGTTATGGTTTCTATCGTATCTTTGGAGGACGAAGGAAAAATAAGGGGTTACGACCAGGAATGTACCAACAGAGGAAAGTCGGATATCTGATAAAGCAGTGAAGAAGGGAGCGCTAACCGACGGATAGAGAGGGGATGGCAGAAGCCGGGGGCAAGTTGCCAAAATGAGCCAGTGCCACGTCTTCTGGGCGTCGAGGAAAGAACGAAGTAGTTAAATAGACAAAGTTCCGGAACCGCGAAGATACGTCATTGAAGGAGAGGCAAGCCGACTGACAAAATAAACGGAGCACGAGGCAAGAGCCAGAGGAGGGGGTATCGTCGGGGAAGGGAATAGAAGGATCCGGAGCCTGAGTGAAGGAAGGCGTGTAAGGGGAGCCCCACTCTTACGGAAAATCTGGGAGAGCCGTGTGAAGCCGTCAGAAATGCCCAGCGTTAAGTAATATAGCACAAATCCAGTAGTCGCAGCAAGGAATCCCGCCTCTAAGCCATAGACAAGGATCAGGAGGAGTAGCAATCCATCGAAAGGAGGATTCTTCCCGAGTCAGGCAGGAAGCCCTCGGCTACCGTAAGTAGGGCGGCAGGCAATCCTGTCAGGGGGCCCCACAGCACAAGCCGGAGAACTTCCAGGGGTTAAGGAAGGAAGAATGACGTCTAGGAGAGACCAGGGAGGATAGGGTATGAGCGAAGACAGAAAGATTCCGAGTTGTTGCCAGGCGGTTGATTAATTTTTGAGGCCGGATCCTCTCAGGTGACCAGTATCTTGGAGGAGGCAGGGTAGTATGAATAAGCTGAACCCGGGGGCAAGGAAAAGACATGAGGGATACGTTGACCACTTCGGTATCAAAAACATAGGGTAAAAAGCAATAGGTGCAGGGGGGAGCACAAGGGGCGGGGCTACCGAGATGAACATATAAGTGCGGACAAGCACCCCACAAACATCCCTCCAAAGAGGGAAGGAAGGATAAAGCAGGACGGGAAGTTCAGAAGGTAGGAAGAGGGGCAGGGCCTAGGGAGTTTCGAGTTTAGGATTGATGAGTTAGGTTTATAATTACAGGCATGATCAGGAGCTGGGAGCTGACGGCGGATGCGTCGGGCTCTTCCAGGGAGGTTTACGTTTAAGTTTCAGGGTTTACGTTTAGCGTTTGGGTGTTCCGTTTAGAGTGGAGAGTAGAGAGTTCAGGGTTTAGGGTTCAGGTTTAGGGCTTTGGATCAGTTTCTAGGGTGCATCGCTCAGCTGGGATGATTTATGCTTATGGTTCAGGGGTGAGGGGTTGGTTGTTACTGTTCAGGGTTTATTTTTAGGATTTACTGTTCAGGTTTAGTTCTCAGGGTTGAGGCGTTACGGTTGTCATTTGTTGTGGCAGGGGTCATGGTTTGATTTTAGTCTTCAAGGGTTATGCTTTAGCTTCTAATCTTAGGGGGTAGTTTTCATGGTTTACGGTTTACTTTTCAGGGCTTGGGGTCCAGGGACTTTTGGATATGTGTCAGGTTTTAGTCTATCATGATTATTTGATTAGGTTCCACGATTCCTGGTCTTCTGTGGTGGGTCTAGGGCCTAGGCTTTGGAGGCCTGGGATTTGTTTCTAGTGTTCATTGACCTGGGGCTCATTTTTCAGTGTGGATTTTCTGTTCTTGTTTTCAGGTGCAGAGAAGATGCTTCGGGTGTTAGGGGTCAGGAGTTTTTCCTTATTCCCTGCTGTTACGGGGTAGTGTTCAAGGCTATTTGGAGTTTTCATGGTTTAGGTGCCATGGAGGAATGCTTACATTTCTTGGCTCACCTTCTATCGTCTAGGTCCGGGTTCAGGTTTTACGGTGTAGTCTTATGCAGTGGCTGCTTAAGGTTTAGGGATTAGGATTTTATGATTCAGTACTTTGAGCTTTCGGAGGTTAGTCGATATTTCTTATCTTTTTGGGTCTCTTTTGGCACAAGGTTGCTGGATTATTATTTAGGGAGATGTCATTCTGCCTCATGTTTTATCTTTAGGATTTATTTCTCATTGTTCTGTTGCCTGGAATTGACGTGTATGGCTCACGGTTTATGGTCTACATGTTATAGATTCAGGGGTATGTCCTCCTTGATAACTCTGTTTTGATTGTCTGTTTCGTCTACGTGCTGGTCCCTATGCCTCATGACTTAGCTTCGTTCATTGGGGTTCTATTTTTCAGGGGATAGGCTCTTCTGAGCGGCCTTTATCATGTCGGTTCTTGTGATTAGCGGTCATGAGTTTGATCTAGTGGGGTATCTGATTATTGGGGGGATATGTGGTGTTTTCTTATTGTCTCGGGGTCAGGGGAGGCCATAGGTCTGTCTTGTTTACCTTTGATGCGTATGTTTTAGTGCTCACTAGTGAGCGTGTTAAGTGTTCTACTCTTGGAGCTAGTTTTGAGATTTTTTCCTTTCCTTTTTTTCTTTCCTGGCACCTATCCTTCCTCTGATTCTTCATCCGCACGGTCGATAGGTCTAGTATATTGCAAGGGATCTTTCTTTGTGATTGGGGGTTATACTGTTGCTTCTATTTTGTCATTTCTCTAGCAAGGTCGGTTCTGGCTTCAGTAATTCCTTTTATCCAGCTGAG
>NW_008482057.1:5018-5554 GCF_000524495.1 Plasmodium inui San Antonio 1
TTTCCTGATTTTCCGGGTCATGCTTCATCCCTCACTTGGACTTCCTATTGCTTAAGTCTTCTCTTTCGGTTTGGTTCCTATTGTTTAGTGCTTATTCGTGTTCTTGAATAATTAATCGTTGTTCCCTTGGTTTTATGCCTTAGGCTTCTTGTGTTTGGTTACCATCTTGACGTCTTCACTATTTAGGAGTCACCGTCTGGGTGCCTCCTTCGGGGCTTCAGGATTTTGGGGTTAGGCTTGAGTTTATATGGTTCTCTTGGGGTGTTCCTGGCCTAGGTTCTATTGGAATCCCCTATGTTTTATCTGTATTTTTCACTGTTTAGGCCTACTGCGTCATTTTTGTTCCTCTCGGTTATCCTGTTTTTATTAGCTTTCATGATGTTCTTTGTTATTTTGGCTGTTTCTTTTCTTGGTTTCAAGATGGTCCCCTTATCCTTATGAGATACCTCCGCGGCGATACGTTCAGGACTTACCTGTTTGTTTTTAATTATATGGTTTCCCTAGCACGCCTCAGCTGTTGCATACAGAGCTTCTGA
>NW_008482058.1:0-625 GCF_000524495.1 Plasmodium inui San Antonio 1
AATAATTCTCAAACTACTACAAAAGTGCAGAATACAATTACACTTACTACGTTGGTATTGTGAGAGGAGGAATCTATGGTATGTATGAGCTGCAAAGGGTGCGTTCGATGTATACACAAAAATTTATTTTACCGTAACCATAGTATGTTTCATTAATGATGTCTCTTTCAGAGGCATGACAATATATTTTCGATTGCATTCTGTAGTCCATTTTTATTGAGTTGTCTACAAGAATAGAGGAGAGTAGAGTTACTGCATCAATAGGTGTTCTAAGAGTTTAGGTGGATGAGTTTAAATGGTATTGTACCCTTTTATATGGCAATACAAGTCATACTGTTATGGGGTAACATGTTGGCTAACATTAGTAAACTATTTGAATATTACTCTTCATATGATTGTTTTCAATGTTATATGTATTTTTATGACTAATGCATAAAAATGATATAACATGATGTCTCTATGGCTAAGAGATTTTTCTACAGAAAAAAATTGTTCCTATGCTCATTATGCTGGATGATCCCATTCTTTTAAATGATAAGTTAACTGAGGAATTATAAAATAAATTCCTTCTGTTATTACGGAATACTAAAACGCCGAAAAGAAGGAAAAAGTATTTGACTCATAT
>NW_008482058.1:2835-4790 GCF_000524495.1 Plasmodium inui San Antonio 1
AGTGTTATAATTCTAACGTAATATATATGTGTAACATATTCCGATGAGGATGAGATTACTGTCCTATCGACAGCATTTATTACCTTTTAGTGATTTGCCCATCCAGGAATGTATTCTTCTTGGGAATTACTTCCTGTTACAGTAATTATAGTAATGCTATGTTCTGTTATATACCAAGCAAATATGTATACCTGAGTTGAATCATATCTTAGGATTCCCACTTCCTGTTTTGTGGAGTATAGTTTTTGTAGAATTGTACTGTAGTATGAACATTTGAAATTTATGTATTCTTGATGCGCAATATTTGTGTATATCTATTATAGTTATTTATAGCGGCATCTGTGATTTTAAGGATGTATTTCTTCCGTGATTGTATTTAAATTCTAAATAGTACGGTTTATGAATAAGGTAGGTAATGAACAAAAACGTAAACTGTGAACCGTAACAGGCAAAAGCCGATGCTCAGCTATAATCATGAATGGGGTATTATGTATCAATATTCCCTGTCATTGAATAATGCAGGAACAGAAATATTCAGCGGCAAAGGAATGTTTTATTGAATAAAGATGAGACACTATGATGGATGTCAATAGAGGATTAGTTTTCAACAAAACGAAGAATTACTTTTTCCCCACTTCTTAAAGAATAGTGAGTAGAGTATTATTAGATACAGCATCTGTCTGGACTAATTAACCAGCTGCAGGGTATTATCTTAAACAATAGGAATCCTCAGACTAATCAGTCATATAATTATACGATGGCATTAATGTGAACATCCTGTACTTCATAGTAATAAGATGTTTTTCTCGTCCCTTGTTTTCTGTCTCGTGGATAGTTATTATTATAGCATAGTATAATGGACATTCACGATTTTTCTTTCCCTATAACACAAAGTCACTTTGGATACTGCTATGTTAAATACAATCTCCTACGTGTTTATCATTTTCTTATTTGGAATGTCCGTTATCTATGAGAATATAGAATGATGAGCTCTTCTTTAATGATGAGGGGAATCTGTGGAAACTCCTTCCAGAATTTAATTGCGACATTGTATAAGTCTTCAACAGAGAGTATTTATTCAGAAATTCGTTAAAGAGCGCAATTATCCATTCCCCTTGCTCACCATATAATAATATACTCCGTGAATAGATAGGTATAATATAAATGCTGTTTTTATAATTACAGGAATGTATACCGGCCGATTATCAATCTCTATTCATCCCTTTTCGGATTCTATCGTTATTTATAATAGAGCACATATTGTTTCACATGCATCAATCTAATTTATGATATATTTTCGCGTCGTATGGTTAGATAAACGAAACGATCAGGAAGAAGCTATGGAAGCGGGCAGATCTAAAATAACAGCAATAAATCGTCAGCACAAACTTTGCTACGCTGAATTATTCCTTCCCCCCAAATCTCTCTTTCCTGCATAACGGACCGTAATTCGAAATAAAATCAAGGAGAGGGCTCCTAATTACAGTTGACAGCTCATATATATATGATGCATGCGCATAATAGCAATCATGGTGGACCCATATATATGTAGTCCACTTTATATCTGGGTTATCTTTTGACATTTCGAATCTTATTTGAGACAAAATTCTGAAAACAATTACAGGGGAATTCGCCTATCGCTATTAAGATTCTTTTATAGGCCTCGTCATGGAACACGCGATATTATTATTGCTGTTTAATTTTTGCATTCACTTTCATTCTGATACTATCCTTGGAGAGATGATGAGGATATCCTTTATTAACGGTGCCCTCATTGTATAAAATAAATCTGTTCCTCAGACGAATTTGATTGAGTATAAGATGAAACCGTAATATCTTTGTTACAGAATCTATTACTGGAATTTTTATTACTCTCTCTTTGTTGTTTTCCTAAAAAATCTTTTAATTCCAATTAAATAAATGATCCGACAATTACTGCATCTATTAGAAATTAC
>NW_008482059.1:0-1655 GCF_000524495.1 Plasmodium inui San Antonio 1
ATCCTTTTGGATTAATTTTTTTTTTTTTTTTTTTTTTTTCCCTTTTTCCTCATCCTTTTGGATTAATTTTTTTTTTTTTTTTTTTTTTCATCTCCCCCCCCTCTCTTAAACTTGAAGAAGAATGTGATGCGGATGAAAGACGACATGGTACTATAAGACGTGTCTAAGCTCGAAATGGGTTTATTGAGATACCTACTGGAAAAAATGGGGAAGCGACCCAGAGCGTCCCATATGTGTTGTACAGACACCTACGCGCTACGCCCTTTGTACGTATGTCCACAGACAACCATTTCATGTGTACATATTGACCTGTATTTTATTCATGCAGGCTAAACAGTCGAAATACGGTGAAAGTTTATGGCTCAATGTGTGTGGATGCGGAAGCAGATATTACAAATAAATGTTTTCTGATTGATAGAAGCAAAACACGAGTTCCTGATTTTGTAAGAATTAAGTTAATACGCGATTGGGTTAAATTTCGAATTGAGTATGGACACTTTTATCACTTCCTTTTATGGCGCGTACTTCCACCCCTTTACACGTGGGAGATGGCCATATAAGTTGCCGCACACATTGTTTATCGTGTTCACCCGTTTTCGTTACCTTATTTTATTCGCCCCTTTTTGATGCTAATTTGTGTTTAATGTATTACCACCAGTTAAGGAACTTTCGAATGAATTCGTGATTATTTCTTTTTTTTATTTTTTTATTTTTTTTTTTTTCTTTCCTCTTTTTTTCCATTCCGCCTTCCTGTTTGTATTCCCAGTGTCGATGTGTTTATACGAAGAATGGCAAGAATGGGACTGCCCGTATTTGTGTTACAAGTTTTTAAGTCTGCTGGGTAATTTTTTTAAGTTGTTATTACGTTTTGCGCGTTTGCTCTGTTCGGTAGTGTGTATCTACATGTGCGCAGGTTTGTCCGTACGCCAGCACTCATGGGTATTCCCCCCCTTTGGGCACATAATCCTTAAAGCGTTAGCACGGATTCGTGGGGAATTACTACCGTTAGTTTACTGATGAGCATACGTGTAATACTTTTTTTTTTTTTTTTGTTATTTTTTTCCCAGTTAGTTTTTTTCCCCCTTTATTTTATACCAGTTTATTAATTTTTTGCCCCCATTTCCTATACCTACAATACGCATCCGTAACTCACAAGTCACTTTACCTCTTCCCCCCTACCGCGTAGTGCACACGGATGGGAAAACGCATAATTTCTGTAACAATGAAAAGTGCTGATTTCTTTTCGCAACGTGAAAAAAATATATGGACATATGTATACATATACGTGATTACATGTAGTTATGTGTACACATGGTATTGATGCCGGTGCCGTCCCAAATAAATGCCGCAGAAATATTGAATTCACTTATATGCCTGGTTTTTTTTTTTTTTTGTTCTTGAATTCTGCCGCCGAAAGGGGAGGCAAAGTAAACGATCACGCACGTAGAGGAGAAGCAACACAGTTATACATGTTTGTAAAAGCATGTAGGCACGCAAAACACGTTTGATGCATGGCGAGGCGAATGCATAAGAAAATGCATGTCATGTATGCTTAAATAATCATATATTAGGTACATATATATATGCGCATGCGCAACGTTCTCTTAGTTGAAGGGCAAGAGAAATAACGTATTCGCATTGCGCATGAGTAAGAA
>NW_008482060.1:0-3482 GCF_000524495.1 Plasmodium inui San Antonio 1
TGTTGATTATGACCAGGCCCACGAATCTGCCTTGCCTAATATAATTTCACCTATTAGGCCTCCTGTTGATATACCAACGTTGACTAATCCGTTAGTCCGCCATCTGCTTTCCAAAACTTCTTTGTACCCTCCTTTTGTGGAGGTCGTCTGCCGATCACGTGGCTTGGTAGTTGTTCTGTCATTATGTGTTGTTCTTAACCTGCTTTCATCCTATGCACTGGTTTCCGTTAGTCTGGAGTTTTAAGTTATTGTCGAATTTATTCAATTTGGCCGAGTCAGTTTTCCATTTCACGCTCAGATTATCGGCTTCTCTATATTTGGCTGTAGTGGTATTTCCTTGTCTGCGGTAAGGCGCTTTGTCTTAGGGCGATAAACGATTTGGTGGTTCTAGGTCACTTGTGATTTGATGCTGTACCTTCTGGGTTGGGTCAGGGGGGTTTGTGTTGTCGAGGTCTTGAGTAGTTATTAGGATCTGGTGTTCCGCGTGAGGGGTCCCTTTTAATTATGTGTTCGGTGTCCTATTCGTCGGCTGAGGTGTAATTAGTTAGGAGAAGATTTTGCCTTGTTATACCTTGGGGGTCTTTGTTCTGGGGTCTTTCGTGATTGGCGTTCCGTGGGGACGAGGGTTGTGGGGAGGAGCTGATGATTAGTTTTTCTTTGGATCCTTAATTTGAGCCTTTTTATAGTTCGGGGGTTGCTTCTTATGGGAGACTTTCCTTGTTCGTCCTCCTGTTGTTGTGGCTTGGGGGGGGGAGTTTCATGAGATGAGCCCTATTTTAGATTTCTTGATCTTGTACGTGACTTTTTCTTGTAGGAATCTACCTGGTCGGTTATTTCGGCTCCTTTATTCTGGTGAATATATGCTTGGAGAGTCCTGCTTGAAGTTGATTTGGGTCCAAATTTTCTACCTCTCTTTCTGTTGTGCTTTTTTCTTCCCCTTATCATAGGGGTATTGGAGTTTTGACCTTCTTTATTGCTCGGGTTGATATTTGAGTTGGGCTTCTAGATGTTTAGTCGGTTCTGCAGCTTCCTGTATCTAACCTTACTTAGTGGCTGTTTCTCTGCTCTCACTCCTGGTGTTTCTTCGGCTTGGGGTTCTTCAGGACTAGATTTTCTTGCCTTGTTGTCCTTCACCTGTGCCCTGGCCATCTGGACGATTTTAGTTGTGTAGATAGTGCTTCTACATTCTTATTGATACTTCGTTCGGGATGAGGATTGGGCGATATTCTATTCATTCTAGCTCTGCTTTTAGGACGAGGGCCGTTTCTCCCTGTCCCTCTTGTGTGGGGAACTAATCTTTGGTGCTCAACTCTCGGGAGGGGGTTTTTCGTCTTTTTTCTAACTTATAAGAGGTCAGCTTTGGGTATTGTGGGGAATTAACTGAATTTCTAGTGGGGCTTCGGGAGGGTTTGGAGATATGGGATGGTCCAGGATCCTTTTTAGGGAAGTGGTGTTCGTTAATCTTGGTCACTGTTGGCGGATGTTCATATATACTGTTTAGAACCTGATTTGTCTTGATGTTTTTACCTATCACCCGTTCCCCTTGGCTAGCATCTTTGATTTTTAGTTGTCTCGTTCTTTTTTCAGGTCCTTCCTTCACTATCCCGCCTGGGTAGGAGCCCCGAGAGGTTGTTGATATTCCCTTGAGGGAGTTTCGGCTTCGGTATTCACCACTATTTTAACGTGTTGCTTGTAGAATCTTGGGGGTCACTCCCTATCTGTTCCTGATGTTAATGTTTTCATCACTTCTTTGTAGGTCCTATATATTAAACAATTTGGTCATTTTCTCACTTGCTCTATAGGACATACTAAGCTTTTGTCAAGAGGCGGGGGTTAATAACATATTGCGCAGGGGATCGGCGTTTCTCGCCGAAGCCTTTCTTAATTGTGGTGTTAAGGAAGTTGCTATTCGTACCTGATTATCAGATTCACTTGAGGAAGTTGTATATATGACCTGTCATAGGCGGGCTCTTATTACGAGGAAATAAAAAGAGTTAAGGACTAAAGATTTGGCTTAGACTATTTCTTATAATTTATAAGGCCTGGTGTATGAACTGATTCCGTTTAGATCTTCTGTAGACTTCACCATCATTCCACAATTACTCCTTCAGTAACTTAATTACATGATCTTCTTGTGGGGGGAACTTTTGTCTTGATTTAGCGACTAACTGAAATCTAATCCTGATCAGGATAGAACACTAAGCAGCTTTTTTGTATTATTTATTAACTTTAGAACTCTACTAATTATTAATGTACATTCAGATCATATAATACTTAGGGGCTGTTAGACACATTATTCTTTTGGGCTGTTGATTATAGTACTTTCACTTTGTCTTAGCTTAAGTTGCTTAATGTTTTTATGATAGATCGGGGTTTCCATAATATGAGTTATATACCCTCATATCCTTTGATAAATAAGTAATTAGACCTTCTATAATGATTTCCTTATTTAATACATTGGGAATCATAGGAAATATATCACGAGAGTCTTATTTCTTCGACTAGAAAATGACGTATAATTTTAGATCTTTGTTCCTCTGATTTTCGTTGCTTAAATATGAGCCGGACGAGAGAAAGGAATAAACAATGAATGTGAATAAATTCAATCTCTCACTATGCTGATAAAATCTTCCTGGATTTTTGTTATATTACTCTTTTTCTGTTAATCAATCCTAAAGAATAAGGATGGTTGTAGTTAATATACTCTCGTGTTGAATTCTTAAAGTTAAAATGACAGAACAAGATGTGAAGCTGAGATGAAATATGAAATGAACCCTTCCTTAATACGTGTAAAAAATAAATAAAAAAATCCTATACCTTCGTAAGATGTGCAGACTTATCTTTCAGATTAATCCATAGATATGTTATTCCTTAAGGAGATGATATATTTCTTAGGACTATTACTTTACTGATAGAGAAGAAGATTCTTATCACATTAATTACACTTTGGAGGGATTCATCGTGTGAGACATTTACAAAATCATAAGGATCTGTAGCGAGGAAGGTTGGTGTGTATAGTAATTCTGATAAAGTGAGGTGGGGAAAATTTTCCACATCATCAAGTTCACAACTAAATCAGTCTGCCGGTGTAGGCTATTAGATATATAGAGTATAGCAGTTCGTACTATTCCAACCTAGCTCTCGCTATGCTATGGGTGGGAGTTTCAAATATTTTTTACATGACTGTTCGGGAATAAGACTTGATACAAGTTATAAATGGTACCACAGAATGTCTTCAGTACTGTTGTTAATAGAGCGCGCGAATATTAAAGTCTTGTCAACTCACCTAGGATCCTTAACTTTCGAAGTTTTCGCGGATATGCCTAATTCCATATTCTTTTGCTTCAGAATAATTCTACTTTGCCGGAATGCAACAATACATTCGGGTTCATTCGCAGCTTGGTGGCTCTCAACATATACTGTAGTGTACGCTTAGTTGGATTGATGAAAACTCTCAATTTAAAGTATGATAGTTTGGATTT
>NW_008482061.1:0-3470 GCF_000524495.1 Plasmodium inui San Antonio 1
TCTTGTGTGCTGGGTTTCGGGGTTTGGTGTTAGGTTTCAGGGTTCAGTTTCTCACGATTTAAGTTTCAGCGTTCAGGTTCTCATTGTTTAGGGATTATGGTTTAGGGTTCAGTGTTTACGTTCAGTCTGTAGCCTTTGGGAGGTGGGGCTGAGGGATTTTTTCTAGGTTTCTGTGTCTATGGTTTAGGGTTGAGACTTCAGGGCTTAGCTTTAGGGTTCATGTATTAGGGTTTAGTTTTAGGCTTTTGGTCCGAAAACTTGGGGGTTATGGGGTCATGGTCTATTCGTCAGGTTTAATGAGGGTATCATTCAGGGGTCAAGTTTGAGGGTTTAGGGGGGATCGTTTAGAGATTAGGGATTACGGCATAGTTCGGGGATTAGGGCTCAGGGAGTCGGTTTCGGAGTTAGGCCTTAGGTTCTATTGCTTTGGCGTCTGAAGTTAGAGTTGAGGGGGCTTCTTTTGGGGCTTATTGCTGATCTTTCAGGTTCTAGGGATCATGGGTCGGGATTTAGGTTTGAGCGTCTAGTTTTTAGGGATTAGTGTTTTGGGTTTAATGGGTAACGCTTACGATTTCAGCTTCTAAGGGGCAGGGATTAAGGCTTAGGGATCAGGATCTATTCCTCAGTTTCCATTGTTTCTTGTTCCTGGATTATGTTTAGGGTTCTGTGTTTAGCGTTTAGGGCTTAGGATTCAGCGGGTAGGGTTCTGGCTTAGTGGTAGTGTCTAGGAATCATCTATTTCGGTCTATTCTTGAGGGGTTAAGGTTTAGGCTTCTTGTCTAGGGTTTACCTTTAGGTTTCAGGGCGTAGGGTTTAGTGACTTGTGTTCAGTGTCTCTGGTCTAAGCTTTAGGGTTTAGTGTTCAGTTTTTATGTTTTAGGTTTAGGTTCATGTTTTACCGTCTAGAGTCCACTTTTAGGGTTCCTTTCGTAGGGTTTACAGTGTAGGGTTTATGGTTTAGCCTCAGGTTTTACGATTCAGGCTCCAGGGTTTACGATTAGGCTTGCATCTTCTACGGTTACGGCTTAGGTTGGGGCGTCTTGGTTCTATGATCCTGCGGGGTGCTGGCAGTATTCCAGTTTTCTCTGTTTATGTTTTATTTCTTCTGTTCTTATTTTTACTTTCTAAGGATAACATTCTACGATATATGTTTTAAGACTTGGGAGTCATCTTTGTGAGTTATCCTGTGGGAGAGAGTTCGGCTTCTGCTTTTATCTCTGACTTGTTCCTCTTTACGGTTTATGGCTTAGTTCTCAGCTCTTAGCTTTTATGCTCTAGGATTTTTGGTCTATATTTTGGATTCAAGTCCTATGCTTCTCAGTTTACCGCTAACACTCCATAGCCGTGCTTTACTTCCAATGTGGAAGGGGTGACGCTTAGGTGTTAAGCGGATGTAGGGGACCTGAGGAACTATTCTCAAGAGGTTATGACTTAGCGCTGAGGGGGGCTGCTTAGGGATTACTACCTAACTTGTTACCATTTCTGCGGATTGGATTCCGGAGTTAGTTCTCACTTTCTAGGAGGAGGAGTCTCTCAATTTTGGATCCCAGGGGCAATCTTTACTGTTGACTTGCTAGTGCTGTGGTTTTTTCTTTTTAGGATTTGAAGATTTGGGTTTAGGGTTCAAGGCTTACCGTTTAGTCCCCAGGGTTAAGTGTTTGGGGTGTAGTTGTTCGGTTTAGGGTTCCGGTTTAAGGGTCACGGTTTAGCTTCTATGGCTTTTGGGTTATTCTTCAGATTTTAGGTATTCACCTTAGGGGTCAGGAGTCATGACTTATTTCTTAGGGGGGAACTTTTAGTGGTTAGATTTTACGGGTTACTGTTCAGGCCTCAGGGGTTAGAATCTAGCATTGCCTTTTCTGTCTCCATTGTTCAGTTTCCAGAACTTGTGATTTGTTGCTTAGCCTTAAGAGGTTCTTGTTCAGCTTGTAGCATTTTTCTTGATTAGTTCTACTCCTCACGTTTCAGGGTCCATTTTTATGTTTGATTCTTATGGTTCCAAGGTTATGGTTCTTGCATCTGATTCATCGCTTAAGCCGTTTCTTAGATTTTCATCTTTAGGATCCATGGTTTAGCTGTCAGGACTTCCGGTATTTTATTCAGGCCATATGCTTTATGTTGCATGACTTTGTCTCCTCCGTTTACTGCTGAGTTTTTAGTTGGTATATTTTAGCTTTTAGCGGTTAGGGCTAGATTTAGCTCTTACTTTTTATGCTTTTCTTTCTTTTGTCCAGGACCTATTGCTTAGGTTCAAGCTTTAGCTCGCGTATTCGCGATATATTCTGTTGGCCCCTAATTTCTAGATTTCTTGGCTCACTGTAGACCTGTTAGGGTTTAGTCTTAGGATTCACTCCGGAGGGTGGATTTGTTATGTGTTAAGCCTTCCTGGATCATGTTTTAGAGGCTTGTTTAAATTTCTTCTTTCCGGACGCTCCAGGAGGAGTCACTCACTTTTCAGGGCTCAATGTTTATCGATGATTTTCTAGGTATTTGCTAGAAGGGATGCTATTGTCCAAAATAAATTTGTCTATATATTTGCCCGATTTCTTTTGTTACTAAAAAATAACTGCCAATCGAGTAAGTTATGAAGCCGGTAAATTTACACACCTATTCATAGTCCGATGAATTAAAAATAACTTATTGCTTCCTTAAGAAGATTATAGCTACTGATTTTTAATGAGCCACATAATATCTGTAAGGTTTTAAAAAAACAGGACAAAATAAAAGGAGCATAGAAGCTAATTAGAATTCCTCAATGGTAGTCTTTGAAATAATCATGGAAGAGTTGTGGTATCAGCGGAATACAAGTATATATACCTTCCTTCCCTGTAGGGTTTGCATTATGTACAGAATGCTACTAGACATGTTTTCTATCATGGCTTCGATCGCTTTCCGAAGGCGAGTTGTCGTCCTATTGAACATGACCATGCCGGGGACGTGTTGGAGCTATTAAGACAGGGTCAGTCTGAATGAGATATTATGTACAAATATAATAATATGTTTGCTCCATGTAGGGAATTAATGGTCCCCTTCTCTCCCCTGGTCCGATGCTCCCCTCTTTATAAAATTAAATTCATCCCTCCCTATTAATTCTGCTTACCTGATAAAGTATACATAATGGGAAAAGGAATATGCATCAAGATTATCCTATAAATACAGGAAGGTTAGACACTGTTCCGGCTAAAGATGGTAAAAACATATCTCCTGCGCAGATAAATGAATAATGGACTGTGCTTGTCCCTATTTATCTCGCCCTTAGGCCTCTATAGATATTATATATATGTATATATATACGGAGCGTCCACTGTTCTTAAGGCCTCTTCTTGGAGAGGAAGTCATCTGTGTCATGTCTTGTCCTTAGAAGGCTGTCATCACATGGCTGTCTGTCGAACCCCCCCCCACTGATGTCACCGATAGCTAGGTGTATTCTTTTTGCTTATATTGGCCAATCATTGAATTAACCGATTAAA
>NW_008482062.1:0-1326 GCF_000524495.1 Plasmodium inui San Antonio 1
TATCTATTCACGGAGTATATCAGTATATGGTGAGCAAGGGAATGGATAATTGCGCTGTTTAACGAATTTCTGAATAAATACTCTCTGTTGAAGACTTATTCAATGCCGCAATTACATTCTGAAAGGAGTTTCTACAGATTCCCCTCATCATTAAAGAAGAGTTCATCATTCTATATTCTCATAGATAACGGACACTCCAAATAAGAAAATAATAAACCCGTAGGAGGTTGTATTTAACATAGCAGTATCCAAAGTGACATTGTGTTATAGGGAAAGAAAAATCGTGAATGTCCATTATACTATGCTATAATAATAACTATCCACGAGACATAAAACAAGGGACGAGAAAGACATCTTATTACTATGAAGCATAGGATGTTCACATTAATACCATCGTATAATTATATGACTAATTACTCTGAAGGTTCCTATTGTTTAAGATACGACCCTGCAGCTGGTTAATTAGTCAACACGGATGATGTATCTAATAATAGTCTCTTCAGTATTCTTTAGGAAGTGGGGAAAAAGTAATTCTTTGTTTTGCTGAAAACTACTCCTCTATTGACATCCTTCTTACCGTCCCCTCTTTATTCAATGAAACATTCGTTTTCCGCCGAATATTTCTGTTCCTGCATTATTCAATGACATGGAAGCTTCCGACATAATAGACCATTCATGATTATAACTGAGCATCGGTTTCTGCCTGTTACGGTTCACAGTTTACGTTTCTACTCATTATCTACTTTATTCAAACACCTTACTATTTAGAATTTCAATACAATCACGGAAGAAATACATCCTTAGGATCACAGATGCCGCTATAAATGACTACGATAGATATACACAGAAATTGCGCATCAAGAATACATAAATTTCAAATGTTCATACTACAGTACAATTCTACACATACTATACTCCACACAACAAAAAGTGGGAATCATAGAATATGATTCAACTCAGGTATACATATTTGCTTAGTATATAACAGAACATAGCATTACTATAAATACTGTAACAAGAAGTAATTCCAAAGAAGAATATATTCCTGGATGTGCAAATCAGTAAAATGTAATAAATGCTGTCCATAGGACAGTAATCTCATGCTCATCGGAATATGCTACACATATATATTACGTTAGAATTATAACACTTCAGAAGATAGGTCTCGCAAAACAATTATTCGCACATCCCGATTCATATAGTCATCGTACCCAATACCCTAAATCGTCATTGCCGGATATTCCACATATTGATATCTATATACATTCATCGCACTAAAAGGATAATCATCTTTTAGGGAGAACTAATTCTACTAATCCATAGGGG
>NW_008482062.1:2406-3862 GCF_000524495.1 Plasmodium inui San Antonio 1
AACCAATACATATAGCACTGTCTAGTTTGGAAGGTTCCACTTTTTAATGTGCCATTACAAGAACTTATAGCTGTCAACTTATTCACATTTTCTCAAGAAATTCCCTGCTTAATGTTCCATGGCACAAACACTATGTGCTAATTTCATACTAAATTCTTAGTTCTTTACTAATTCATTGAGGAACCCCTTGTCGGAATATACGAATTATCACGCCAATATATAATATACTTCATTGCTCATGAATGCACGTATACCTCTTCTCATGTATAGTCTGTATACATATATTTCCTTTTGTAAAAAGTAAACAATACTTTAATTCTATTATCTACCCTTCTCTCTTTATTGTGCATCGTGTTAATCGCAACAACATTTGTATTGCATGAATCAATTTAATAGAATTCTGATGTCTACAATAAAATTCTACAAAATGATTAGAAGATTGTGAAAAAGACTAATTTGTCTTAAACCGATAAAACATACGAGTCAAATACTTTTTCCTTCTTTTCGGCGTTGTAATATTCCGTAGTAAAAGAAGGAATTTATTTTATAATTCATCAGTTAACTTATCATTTAAAAGAATGCGATCATCCAGCCTAATGAGCATAGGAGCAATTTCTTTCTGTAAAAAAATCTCTTAGCAATAGACACATCATGTTATATCATGTTTAGGCATTGGTCATAAAAATAGATATAACATTGAAGACAATCATATGAAGAATACTATTCAAATAGTTTACTAAAGTTAGCCAACATTTTACCCAATGAAAGTATCGCTAGTATTGCCATATAAGGGGGTACAATACCGTTTAAACTCATCCAGCTAAACTCTTAGAACAACTAGGGATGCAGTAACTTTACTCTCCTCTATTCTTGTAAACTACTCAATAAAAATGCACTACAGAATGCAATCCAAAATATATTGCTATGCCTCTGAAAGCGACATCATTAATGAAAAATACTATGGTTACGGTAAAATAAATTTTTGTGTATACATCGAACGCACCCTTTGCAACTCATACATACAATAAATTCCTCATTTCACAATACCAACGTAGTAAGTGTAACTGTATTCTGCACTCTTGTAGTAGTTTGAGAATTATTAATTCACAGATATGTTGTGTCATTACTGAGGTAGATATTTCAAAAGAATACTAAAACGACATCATGCATATGTGCTCCCAAATATAATTTCAGGCATATAAATGCGCCTATATACCCCATCAATTATGTAACTTCTTTAATTCAGAACTTCCACATGGATATTCATTTGGACTTAACTAAATGAAACTACATTAATTAAAAATATGCAAATAATATATATGAAAAATGCAGAAAATAATACCCAAGATAAAATTATCTGATGTTATAAAATCCTCAGCGTCAGATACGAAGTGACATTAGAACGGAACTCACTCAATAGGAATTACAAGTGTTGTCTGAAAGACATTATGCTATT
>NW_008482063.1:0-789 GCF_000524495.1 Plasmodium inui San Antonio 1
ATGCACATTACTTTCCATATCGGATTCGCATATTTCTTTTTCCCAAACTGATGTATGTTAATTGTTTGGACTCATATAAACGCTATCCGGTACAAAATTATCTCGTTCTCGGATTATGTCGGTAAACTATTCATATATAAGGAGAGGGCATTAACCATCTTATGAAGAAGACTGCTATATATTCAAATATTACTGTATCATCCATTTGTGTAATACAGAACAGAAGATTCAGAAAATAGAAGAAAATAATAGGAGGCCATTGAAGGCATTGACCATTTCAAAGAATTACACACTTGTTGATACCCACTCTGACAGAAACTGCATTATGTTCCTGCTGAATATTTTTACTTCTCGAAGAAAACATATATGACTAGGGCTTCCTCCAAACGGTAACAGAGACTTGGTCAGTAACCAGATAAATCTGTATTTTTACACTAAATAAGAATACTCCCACAATTTAGAGATAGAGAACGAAACGATACGATAATGTTAGGAACACCGCCAAATGAAAGTAGAGAAACCCCTTATAAAACAATATATGTTACACAGGTGCATGGGAGCTTCTCATATCGTACATACTCTCTTGCAGGAATCAGCCACAACTAGGGTTCCACTGTGTACAGCTATTAATGATACATATTCCTTCAAATTATTCTCACAGAAATCGATTCAGTTTATACTAATTTTATACGAACTAATATTCATTCAAAGGAAGTTTGTTCTACATGCACCTATTTCAGCGATTCCTATATGGCATGCCTTATCTATCTAATAAACGTGAACCGACCG
>NW_008482063.1:1894-3060 GCF_000524495.1 Plasmodium inui San Antonio 1
TAATATTCCGTAGTAACAGAGGGAATTTATTTTATAATTCCTCAGTTAACTTATCATTTAAAAGAATGCGATCATCCAGCATAATGAGCATAGGAACAGTTTTTTTCTGTAGAAAAATCTCTTAGCCATAGACACATCATGTTATATCATTTTTATGCATTAGTCATAAAAATACATATAACATTGAAAACAATCATATGAAGAATATTATTCAAATAGTTTACTAAGATTAGCCAACATTTTACCCCATGACAGTATCGCTTGTATTGCCATATAAGGGGATACAATACCGTTTAAACTCATCCACCTAAACTCTTAGAACACCTATTGATGCAGTAACTTTACTCTCCCCTATTCTTGTAACCTACTCACTAAAGGTGCACTACAGAATGCAATCCAAAATATATTGCTATGCCTCTGAAAAACACATCATTAATGAAACATATTATGGTTACGGTAAAATAAATTTTTGTGTATAAATCGAACGCCCCCTTTGCAGTTCATACATACAATAAATTCCTCATTTCACAATACCAACGTAGTAAGTGTAACTGTATTCTGCACTTTTGGAGTAGTTTGAGAATTATTAATTCACAGATATGTTGTGTCATTACTGAGGTAGATATTTCAAAAGAATACTAAGATGACATCATCCATATGTGCTCCCAAATATAATCTCAGGCATATAAATGCGCCTATCTATCCCATCAAATCTGTAAGCTCTTTAATTCAGCACATGAACATGGATATTCATTTGGACATAACTAAATGAAACTACATTAATTAAAAATATGCAGATAATATATATGAAAAATGCAGAAAATAATACCCAAAATGAAATTACTTGATGTTATAAAATCCTAAGCGTCAAATGCCAAGTGACATTATAACGGAAATGACTCAAAATGAATTCCAAGTGTTGTCTGAAAGACACTATGCTATTTTTATAAACAAACATGTACTCTTCAAAAAGCCAATAGATTCATGTTCAATTATGGAAAATGTACATATGAACTCATATCTCGAAAATAATAGTCATGGTTCCCCTTGTATGACATTTCAGACATCAGTCAAGGTTGCATTATATTCAAGTACAGTAAATTTACTATAAATCATTCCTATTTTTCTCCTCACTAATAGAACTAATTTAAAAATACAATAAGAAA
>NW_008482063.1:4050-5006 GCF_000524495.1 Plasmodium inui San Antonio 1
TTAAGACAAATTAGTCTGTTTCACAATTT
Source organism: Plasmodium inui San Antonio 1 (assembly GCF_000524495.1). NCBI lineage: Eukaryota > Apicomplexa > Aconoidasida > Haemosporida > Plasmodiidae > Plasmodium > Plasmodium inui. The sequence continues at coordinate 4,080 of NW_008482063.1, forward strand.
TCTAATCATTTTGTAGAATTTTATTGTAGACATCAGAATTCTATTAAATTGATTCATGCAATACAAGTGTCTTTGCGATTAACACGATCCACATTAAAGAAAGAAGGGTAAATAATAGAATTAAAGTATTGTTTACTCTTTACAAAAGGAAATATATGTATACAGAGTATACATCAGAAGAGATATACGTGCATTCATGAGCACTGAAGTATATTATATATTGGCGTGATAATTCGTATATTGCGACAAGGGGTTCTTGAATGACTTAGTAAGGACCTAAGCCTTTAGTATGAAATTAGCACATAGTGCTTGTGCCATGTAACATTAAGCAGGGTATTTATTGAGAAAAATGTGAATAAGTTGACAGCTATAAGTTCTTGTAATGGCACATTAAAAAGTGGAACCTTCCAAACTAGACAGTGCTATATGTATTGGTTTACCCAGGTTGTTGAATATATGGTTAATGCCGAGTGAATACTCCCTTAATGAATATTATAATATATATTCTTTTACATAGATGAGGGGGAGGGAAGCGGAAAAGGAGAAAGAATTGGGAAGACAAAAGTACCCCTATGGATTAGTAGAATTAGTTTTTCCTAAAAGATGATTATCCTTTTAGTGTGATGAATGTATATACATATCAATATGTGGAATATCCGGCAATGACGATTTAGGGTATTGGGTACGATGACTTTATGAATCGGGATGTGAGGATAATTTTTTTGGGACAGCTCTTTTCTTCAGTGTTATAATTCTAATGCAATATATATGTGTAGCATAGTCCGATTAGCCTGAGATTACTTTCCTATCGACAGCATTTCTTACCTTTTACTGATTTGCACATCCAGGAATATATTCTTCTTGGGAATTACTTCCTGTTACAGTATTTATAGTAATGCTATGTTCTGTTATATACTAAGCAAATAT
>NW_008482064.1:0-704 GCF_000524495.1 Plasmodium inui San Antonio 1
GGCAAAATTGCTCCCGAAGTCTGTTTCTTTTTTATTCATTATATTCCTTACTTGAGGTAACCTTAAAATACTTTTTTTCTTTTCTTTTCCTCGTCTTCTCTAACGCATCTTTATATTGTGTTCTGAAAGGGGGGGCTGCCAATCGCTGTCATATAATGCACATATCACCCAGAAGTTTCTATCATTAAAACCGTAAAAAAATTCCTGGAATTTGATTTCCTGCGATTTGTTAAATCATAGACATTATTTTTATAATTCCTATTAATAATTCTGATACAATTTCAATTACATCCTATGCTATGCAACTTCCCGCAATTCGTTATGAAAAATAGATAAAATTGTCAATCGTTCCATTTTGAAACATCATGTTTCTTCATTTTTTTTCCAAATTGTTCTCTTTGTCAGAATTAACACTTCCCATCCGCATTATGCTAAATGTTGCACATACTAAAAAAACTTTATCTATGATTCATAAACACACACAATATTATAAAGTGCACTTTGCCGCAGCCATTAATAAAATATTTAAAAGCGCCGAAACGATTAACTGCACCATATGCGTCGTAATTAATTTTTCATCCGAGTTGGCTATAATTATAAGTACACCGATACTAAAAATGATTCCTTACTTGATAAAAATTCATTTAGTCCGTCGATTGATGAGTTGGAGTATATTAAAAATATAAGTGCAGAATAAATCTGTC
>NW_008482064.1:3324-4288 GCF_000524495.1 Plasmodium inui San Antonio 1
TTTCGGAAAATTTTACAACCATCACTACCTAGAAAAAATAAAGGAACTTATACATCATAACGCCCCTCAGAAAATAGAATAAAATGAAATAATAGGTAATTTCCAGAAAATTCCTCTTCTTTTTTCAATTTTTCAGAATTTTATAACATACGCATGATGATTCCTCATTCTTCATCCTACAAGCCTCGGGTATATACGCGTGACCTCGAAAGCGAAAAACATTCATAAAAGAATGAAACCCAAAGAGGAACACCTACCATCAGTTATAAGTATTAAACGAACATTCAAATGCATTAAAACTATGTCAAACTATTTGTACTAATGAGGTATTCCTATTTATACGTTCCGCCCCTGGGTTGAGCATCCATAATTATACAAACCTTCCTTGAAAGATAACTCCCTTCTTCTTATCCTATAACATGAATTCTCCTTTCTTTCCTCCTCTTCTGTTTGTCAGCCCCCTTTGAAATACATCATATTAGAACGAATAGCACCATACAATGACCAACGCCACCTCTCGTGAACGTAAAAAATAGGGTTGCAAAGTATTTATCATATTTGGCATATTATGTGACTGTCACCTAGATGGATGATGCCTTGATCTAGAACCATTTTTACCTTTACGAAGTTGTGGAAAATAGAGGCTGTACCTCCTAATTCCTCGTTATTTAGCCACCTCCGCGTCTATCTGCGATTGGTCCTGCTGATAATACAAACTTGGTGTGTATCTTACATTTAGCCCGTTCTGTTGCATTGCTACCATTAATTTATAATCATGCATAATTTCCTCCAACAGAAAAGAATCAGATGGCATGGACCTTCAATTTCAGCCTATCATTATTTCTACTGTATTATTCAATTCCACTGTTTCCCACGGGTTCCGAATGCACCCTTAAAAAAAAATATTCTCTACAAAGAGATAGAATTAAGGGACTTCATTGTTCCCTATGGGGATATGTGTACG
>NW_008482064.1:6818-7883 GCF_000524495.1 Plasmodium inui San Antonio 1
AAATCAATTGCACATAAGCGCAGACTTCAGGAATAAAGAGGTATATATTATGTAATGAATTTTAAGAAAAACTAATAATGTCTCCCTACTAATCCTTCCTAATCCTGTTCCTTAGTGCGCGTTGCCACGGCGGCTGTTCATAACGAGCATACGATGACACAGAAAGGGGCCAATAAAGGGAGTCACACCCAGATACACAGAGGCTTCCAATCTTCGATATAATGATTAATGAACAATAATGGCACCTTAAGAAATCTTTCATAATACATACGGAGAGGACAAAAGCAGAAACGTGTGAATCCACATAAGAATTATGAATGGACACTTCTGCTACTGCCAATGAATATGTTCGGTTATGTCTCTACTGGGGATTAAGGAAGATTTATGATTCTTTCCGAAGAAATTGGCTCCTTCCGGGGTGATTAAGAATGAGACAGAGGTTTTGGAATTTGGGGTGGGTAATATTTTGTTCTATTATAATATCCTTCCATAATGGCTCTAGGCACACAGAAGATGCACAATTCATACTATATCTTTCTAAATAAAGGATCAGCGGACTTTTCAACAGGCTCTCAACATAATACCATTGTTAATATGTATTCCCTTTCAATATAACCATAGGCGACAATGACATGAAGGTTCCGTAGGTGACTGCCTGATTTCTGCTGTATGGGTTCTGGTCACGCTGTTGGTTGTTTCGCCCGTTAGGTATGTAGCAGAGATTCCAGAAGTTTTTATCCCCAGGACAAGCCTTGACTCCTCCGACATGGTTATGCATCCATTGTAATCTCTTATTGATGAAGTCATTTTGCTTAGGAGTACTGCACACCCCTTGTTCGACTGTTTTATATTCGAATTTTATCCCTGCACACGGTTTATTGAGATTTAAGACGGCTTTTACCTTCCTCAATTTAATTAACTGTTTCTATTTCATTAATTCAATTCTTCTTTCTGTATTTTCCGCTTCTTCTAATTCCATGGTTTCCTTGAATTCCTCTCAATTTACCTTTTTCTTAAATCTTTGTATTTCAAATATTTCTTCATGTTTTCCCGACTTTATGTTTC
>NW_008482065.1:0-3121 GCF_000524495.1 Plasmodium inui San Antonio 1
CACAGTTGACAAGAAACCCTTCTCCACTTCAGTCTTCAAAGTTCTCATTTGAATAGTTGCTACTTCCACCAAGATCTGCACTAGGGATATGTTCCACGAAAACTCACGTATTTCGCTTCGACACAAAACCCCACGATTTTCTACTCATAAAAGGATTCTAAAAAAAAGGAAACATATTGCTATAATTCCCCTTTTTCTTATCCTTTTATGGCTTGGTATCGGTAATCCGCTTTAGCGCCATCCATTTTCAGGGCTAGTTCATTCGGTAGGTGAGTTGTTACACACTCCTTAGCGGATTTCGACTTCCATGACCACCGTCCTACTGTCATTATGAACCAACACCTTTTATGGGATCTGATGAGCGAATATTTAGGCACCTTATCCAAGCGTTAGGAGCATCCCTCATCGCCAGTTCTGCTTACCAAAAATGGCCCACTTGGAGTTATCTTATTTAATAATGAGCAAAATACAAATAAAGATATTTTAGCCCTTTTTACCTATTGGGAGTTTGAGAATAGGTCAAGGAAATTCAATTCCCTGAGTCCTCTAATCATTATCTCTACCTGGTAAAATTATATTAATCAACTCCAGCGATCCTGAGAGATCTTTCGAAAATAACCAGCTAATAGGCTTTTCGATTAGTCTTTCGCCCCTAAACGTGACTGAAATGAACGATTTGCACGTCAGTATCAATTCGATCCTCCATCAGACTTTCGTCTGACTTCAATCTCACCACGCTTAGTTCAAAGCCTCTCGGGTCCTACCAAATATGCTCTTACTCAATATGGCGTAAATTGCCAACCGGTATTGTATGCGTTAGAGATAATTTCGCAATTATCACCTAATTCTACAAAGAATAATATATTACATTAATTCTGCGTATAAGCACGTTCCTCACGTACCTTAATGTTTAATATATCATATACACTCGCACATTTGCTAGACTCCTTGGTCCGTGTTTCAAGACGAGTGGGTTAAAAGAGTATTCGTTAGAAACAACTTAAAATGCGCAGCTGTAAGGAATATTCTTTACGAATATTCGTTACAAGCGAAATACACATTTGTATTGTATACCTCAGTAAAATGGACTATCTATCACTTATTTTTGTTTCGTGACTTCTATAAAACTCTTTATCCTTTTTTTAAATCAAGGATAATGTGAAAAGTACTATTAATTTTATCCTGAGATAAAATTAAATGCTTTTCATCAACAGTTTTATCCGAATAGATCTGTAAACTTTTTACTGATGTTTCTTTTAATAAAGCAGTTAAGCGTCTGATATAGCTGCAATATTAACGTTGACTGCATTACTTTTTTTCTCTCTTAATCCGTTCCACCTTAACGATTTCAGGTACTTTTTAATTGCTCATTCCTGAGTACTATTTCATCTTTCCCTCACGGTACTTGTTTGCTATCGGTCTCCTACACATATTTAGCTTTATGTGAAATGTATCACACGCATTTGTGCTCCAATCTCAAAGAACACGACTCATTACTTATAGAGGTTTCCCAGTAACGCTAAACCATATGTTCCTACGGGCCTTTCACCCTCTTTGGGAGAGGCATTCCACCTCGCTTCGTAACATATGCTTTATCTTTACGGCTACCGGAAGGTTACTATAGTATTTTGACACGACAATTCTTTGCGCTCAACCTTTTAAAAAGGAAAAGACACACAGATTATCCGCTTGAGCTATTCCTTGTTCACTCGCCGTTACTAAAGGAATCATTGTTATTTTCTTTTCTTCCGCTTAATTATATGCTTAAATTCGGCGGATTCGCTCTCCTATTTAGAAAACAGAACATGTATAAACTTACGGTTGATGTACCCAGATAACCACATAGCCCATTACTACAACTACAGACTACACAATCATTCCTCAAGATATTACGACACTGACGGGATTAGCCGCTAACATCATCGAGGGTTACCGTCCCAATCTATGGCCACGCCCCGGAGGGTATAACTATAGATTGGCACAGATAACACTCTAGTTAACGGGGCCAGTGCCGCTACTGAACCTAAATGATATAACTTCCTAACGCATAGATATGTATGTGAAAGTCCGATATACCAATTACGCACGTAGCACAACTTAACAGGGATTGCTTACCAGCGTCATAAACTGCAAAGTACAAGCCCCATGGATGTACCACCCACGGGGGGTACGATGCCGAATACGACAACTAGCGCGCACCTTTTCCCCCACAAGGAGGTAGAGAAGTTGTTTTAGTTTTACATATCTCTTAATAAGGACGTCCCACCGAAAGACCAAGAGGATAGGATACGTTTGAAGGCTCACCAATATGTACACCGAAGTGCACATAAAGGTGAAACACCAATATGGACACCAATATGCACATAGACGTGAACACCAATATGGACACCGAAGTGTACATAGAGATGAACGCCAATATGTACACAAAAGTGAACATAAAGGTGTATACCTTCGCACGCACCGTTCCCTCAAGGCTTCGTACATATACACCGAAGTATATATGTATATATCTGATACAGCTAAACAGCCAACATTGACCGAAACATAAAGACTTGCAAGAAGGTTTCTATTATGCCCTGTAGTAAGATCTATTTTTCGCTACGTGGAAACTTCTTAAACACCTGTTGACGTTTCCCCCTCTCGAGGTCGCCGTAATTATTCTCAGTAATTGGTCGATTTCTTTCTGTTTACACAAATAAATCCCCATATCGGGAAATAGCTACAATTAGCGCAGCTTTACAAGCAAAACTACCGTAACATATACTTCTATACATTACGATACTTTAAAGGCATCCACAACTATGTCATGGATCCTCTGCCACTTACCCATTACCGAACCTTTATATACCATAGCCGATTAGCCGTGGATAGGTTTTACAGTATGAGCCTCATGTCAAAAATGTAAAAGGGCCAACCCATTATCAGGAGTTCATGCCCAAGTACATCATTGCTTGCACCACTCCTTGCTACACTATTAAACTGACTTTACATGTCCATAAGCCTCGCCACCTATGCAAACAAACTCACTACCTCATGATAACTTTATATACCCCCTTCTCTGCATAAGCATAAATGCAGAGTCAGCAAACCTTCCATACATAAATGCAGAGTCAGCAAACCT
>NW_008482066.1:0-1049 GCF_000524495.1 Plasmodium inui San Antonio 1
TATTAAAATATATTATATTTTACTTTCCTTTAACAGAGGCCTTCGTTTGTTCCTGTACATCCATATGCATTTTTATGTATAACATAAATTAATTCGGATGGTACCAATTCTGGCATGGCAAAAGGAATAATCTGTTTGGGAGCTTTATGAATAAAAGAAGAAAAAGAAAAATAGTATAGTGGCAAAAATAAATAATAAGAAGAATAAGAAAGAATAAGTAAAATTCCTGATCTACGTCGTATTCATTTTTATATGAATGAGTTTTACTTATATGTTTATTTTAGGTATACTATAACATACATAAAAATAAAATTTCATCGTTTCACTTCAGCGTCCTGTAGAATATACATGATATATGTATATATATTTTTATTCATTTAAAATCAACAGAGGGAAATGCATCGAATAATATAATACAATAAGGCGCCGTTACGAAAAGGGTCTCTTTATTCGAAGAGTAGGTCATTGGCATGAAGTTGGGGATATGAGGATTTTTTCCTTTATCGACTTCAACAGTAGTTGTATGACATTCTTATCTTTCGAGTAATATAAGTTTTTTTTTCGTTTCTTAACGGTCGGTTCACGTTTATTAGTTAGATAAGGCATGCCATATAGGAATGGCTGAAATAGGGGCATTTAGAACAAACTTCTTCTGAATGAATATTAGTTCGTATAAAATTAGTAGAAACTGAATCGACATTTGTGAGAATAATTTGAAGCAATATGTATCATTAATAGCTGTACATAGTAGAACCCTAGTTGTGCCTGATTCCTGCAAGAGAGTATGTACAATATGAAAAGCTTCCATGCAGCTGTGTAACATAGGTTGTTTTATAAGGTGGTTTTCTAATTTCATTTGGCGTTGTTTCTAACATTATAGTATCTTTTCGTTTTCTGTCTCTCAATTGTGGGAGTATTTTTATTTACTGTAAAAATACAGGCTTATTTGGTTATTGACGAAGTCTTTGTTACCGTTTTGAGGAAGGCATAGTCATATATGTTTCTTTCGAGAAGTAAAAATATTCAGCAGCAACATAATGCAGTTTCTG
>NW_008482066.1:1059-1781 GCF_000524495.1 Plasmodium inui San Antonio 1
TTTAAAAGAAGATCTTCCTATGATAGCACCACAAGAATATGAAAGATTGCAAAAATTGAATTCTTCGTTATATACAGATGATAATTTACTTTTTGATTCTCTGGAGAAAGACGAAAAATTCTTGAATGACAAGTATACAATTTCAGAAGTTTTGGAAGAAGAGGAAACGGAATCCTTACCACAGTCCAATCAAAGTTCTGGAATTGAGAATGGAACTAAAACTGATAATAAAGAAGATAAGAATGATGGAGGAAAAGAAGATACGAAGAATTCTCCAGAAGAAACCTTTGGTGAGAATAATAAAAAAGAAATATCTGAATGCGGTTACGAAGATGAGCAGAATGAATTAAATGTAAAAACTGATGAACAAGAACTAAATGAAGATGAAGATATCCTCGATGAGGAACTAATGATTAAAAGAAAACCAATCGAAGAACAATAAATATTATTGTTAGTTTGCAGTGACATGATATTTATTTCTGTGAAAATCAATACAAATCCTGTTTTTTCCGCGCTATTTTTCTATAATAGCATAGCACACATGAAAAATATCTGAATTTGAATTTTGTTGTAAATATGAATAGTATATATATTTACTCTTTTTTGAAAATGTCCCTTAGAAAAAGTATATATCTTTCCTTTTGTAATATATTTATTGCTAATATTTTAGGCTATCTTTTCCTTTTCCTGTTATAGCCTTTATTGTGATTCTTTTTTTCCTG
>NW_008482066.1:1791-3243 GCF_000524495.1 Plasmodium inui San Antonio 1
GTTTCTTTCGAGAAGTAAAAATATTCAGCAGCAACATAATGCAGTTTCTGTGAGAGTGGGTATCAACAAGTGTGTAATTATTTGAAATGGACGATGCCACTCCCAATGAATCCTTTTTTTTGAATCATTACAGATATTTTTTACGTTCGTAAGGACCTGCAGTTGTCGATTTTTTTAAAAAGAGATGTATTTTTCTTCATTCAACCGATGATACATGTACATTCACCCCCATTCTTGACTTACATTCGTGCTATTTATTTTTTTCCTTTTGGGACAGGATATTAAACAATGTACTGCAATTTGCTGTTGCGAACGGACAATATACGGACATATAGATCAAATGTAGGCATTAAAGCCTGAAGATAAGCACTAAAGGATAAGCCTAAACGTGGATTATAAATACTGGATCATAGATCATGAACCATGAACCGTCGACGCTGAATGAGGTATACGGAATAAAACCTGTTTAGCAGGAAGGCGTCATCATTTACTTATGTATCTGAACTCTGTGTGGGAAAAAAACTAAAAAGGCGAAGTCCCATATATTCATTTTAGCCTTAATGCGATAAGAAACTGTGCCTTCGAATGTACAATGGTCATGGGTCACCTTGTCACGAAGATATACATAAGGAGTTGTTCCACTACAGGCTGGCAGTTCATGTTGTGCATAGATCTATTCATCATTAGATGGCCTTCTAAAACAGTGTTTATCAGAATAATCCTCTTCAAAAGTAGATATAAAACAACATGTTTTAAATGGTGTTTATATTAAGAATAGTTAATTGCTGTTATAATATAAATTAGTCAAATACTAAGAATATCGAACACGGCAGTGAAAGGAAGTTATTCTGAACTAGAGAAAATATAATAGTCGCGATATATTTTATATAATCTTTGTTTTTTCATCACACGGTTTTTTAAGAAGCTTCATATATGTGATATGTTATTATTTATTATGGCTTGTTATATCTGTTTTAGAAATATATTGGAAGCAAATTTTGACAGTGATATTTTCGCATCAAGGTAAAAAATCTTCTGATATACCATTTCAAAACTGATAAGGCGAACTCATCAATTAAGAGTGAAAAAAGAAGAAATTTAGTATAAAAACACTGTTTCTATATATATTTAGAAGTGGAATAATTTTTTTCTTTTACTTGGATGAACATATCCAAGAGGAAAAAATCATTTTCTGCTCATTATCTTGGAAGGAATAGTAATTAATGTCGGATCCGGTAGAAGCCCGTTTTATGCCCCCCAAATAGTTGCCTGTTGATTTTTAAAAATTCTTCTGTTTAGAAGAATTTTATCTTCTAAATAAATTTTTTTTTTTTATATGGTGGAGCACATTATTTGGTATATTACTGCATAGGCACTTCTTTTATATTATATTTCGTATAAGAATATCTACAATATCTGTACAATTCCTGTTTTCTGTTAAATTGTGGTGTA
>NW_008482066.1:4765-5163 GCF_000524495.1 Plasmodium inui San Antonio 1
GCTCCTTGCATATAATTTTTCTTCTTCCTTTAATACTGAAGTGTTTACATTTTACACCACTCGTCGTTATGTAGTCCGGTGGTAAGTTTCGTTGCATGTATTCTTTGCTCTTCTAGTTGAAAAAATAGGAAATGACATATAATACTGCGGTAGTAAATATTTATTTAGCTTCTTTATCAAGCATCTTATAGCGTATGGGCGAAGTTTATGATTTGAAGTTGGTGAAAATCGAAAAAAAAAAGGAAAAAAAAATTTACACTGTAATTTCTGCTCTAATGCATTATTAACCGCGTGTAGTTAGCTGAAGTATTGTCTAGAATAAAACAGAAAGTGATAATTTAAGCACGAATATGAGAAAAACAGGGAAGAATAAAATGCACTCTCAATCCTATTCTTGC
>NW_008482066.1:7494-8067 GCF_000524495.1 Plasmodium inui San Antonio 1
ATTTGAATCAACTTATTCACATTTAAATTTCCTTTCTATTGAATAATGCTATCTTAAATTTGTGCTCTCAAAAGCTTAATTACATCAATGTGGGTAGCCACATAAAAAGATTAATAAGGATGACTGCTTCTTTTTCAACGATTTATATTCCGTAGAAATTTTATCTACATAAATTCAGATAACATTGTTAGAGTTATATAAGAATAAGTAATGAATCGGAGGAATATGCAGGTGAATATAAAGTGAACCCAATTATTAAAGCGCTTAAAAGTTTATCATTCTTCCTACAAATATATTTTTAAGAAGAAAAAGAAAGAAATATGCAATACGAATTACAATTCGAGATATTCTGTAGTCACTAAATATTATACAACATTGCCATTATACATGTTTTAATGTGAGAAGATTAATAAGGATTAGAGAATCATAAGTAATAAACTATTCGGAGGGTTCAATTCTCTACTTCGCACTGGATAAGATTAATGAAATCTTGATAATTCTCCAATGGGGTTAAGAGCAAAATTCAGCTGTACTGTTCCTTCATATATTCCTAGTTTTTTAAGAATTAATTCA
>NW_008482066.1:8077-8909 GCF_000524495.1 Plasmodium inui San Antonio 1
AATTATGACAAGGCTTTATTAAAAGATGAGAATAATTATTACCTTTACAAGGATAGTTGGATAGAACACCTTAATAGGCATGGATATTCAGTCTATGGTATAGATCTGCAGGGTCATGGACGATCTGATGGATATGGGAATTTAAAGGCTAATGTAAAAGAGTATGACGATATGGTGTATGACGTGATACAGTGTGTTCATGAAATTCATGACAAACAGAGTTCATATGCTGATAAATGTGAAGATTTATCATCATCTAATGACGAAACTTGTGAAGAGGTCCCCTCAACTAGTAACACAAACCGTGGTACATTGTTATGTGTCAAAGGAACAGAAGAAGAATCAGAACCTCCTGCCAAAAGAGAAGACGAATTGTCAGACAGCAGAAAGAATGATAAGTCGTCAGGCAACGGGGGGAATGATAAATCATCAAGCAACAGCAAAAATGATAAATCGTCAGGCAGGGGAGAAGAAGACAAATCGTCAAAAAGCAATAGCAGTGATAAATCGTCAATCTCCCCAGAAAGTTATAAATCATCAGGCAGAAAAGGAAGGGATAAGTGGTATAGTAGTGCAAAGGACGATGAATCCGGTAGTAGAAAAATTAGTGATGCTTCTGATAGAAAACGGAGAGATGCATCTAGTGGGCAAATAGGTGATAAATCGATTAATAAAACAAGCGCTACTAACTTACTACCCATTGCCGATACGGGGACTGACGTCCTTTTAGATGAAGTAAGAAAAAAAAAAGCCCTTCCCATTTATATTATTGGACAATCGATGGGAGGAAATGTTGCTTTAAGGACTTTACAATTACTGGGAAAATCGAATG
>NW_008482067.1:0-2946 GCF_000524495.1 Plasmodium inui San Antonio 1
TCTCCCCGTTGGGGTTTTTTAATTATTTTGTTGCATGTCTATTTTTTAAACAATATTATACCAGGGATAGATTTCACTGAGATAGTGTTTGGAAAATATTCCTTTTTCTGGTGGCATCTTGAAATGAAACGAATTTCCCATGCACATCTTCTTGCCCCGGGTTGTTCATTATTTCGGCTGCATGGTGGTGCAGGGAATAAATTTACACGATTTGGATATTCGTCCGTCCTTTCTCTCCTAATTTCTGGGTTGTTGGAATCTTTGTAAGAAGATTAGACGAGTTGAATATTTCTCCTTATCGGGTTTTGGCCATTCTTCCTTGTCTTTGGATTCATCCAAAGTTAACCAAAACAGCGGGAGTCATTTTTCTCCTTCTACTTATTACTTGTGGCTGGGAAATTTCTCGGAATTAATTTTATCCTATGGAATAATGGGGTTGGTGTGGTTTGTTAATTCTTCTTTGTGTCTTGACGCGGGCCAATATAATCTTTTGAAACAAATATGGGGTCGGTCCTTTTGGGTACGAGGAGTTTTTGGGAACGGATGTTGTGATAGCGGATCTGCCGCTTCCATTATCTCCTGTTTTTCCTGGAATGGTTGTTAATTGATTGTTACTGGGGTGCATGGTATAAAATTAAACGTGGGAATATTCCGCGTTTTCTTCTTTTGTTTCACTGTTTTCTTCCATGGAAAGGCTCCGAATTTCTTTTAACGGTTAATAGCAATTTCTCCTTTCGGTTACTGAGAATACTCTGATATTTTCAAATCCTGGGGACAAAACTAATAGCACAGAATACCACTTTACAATTAGCCTTCCGTAAGGGTTGAAACATTTTCAATATCTCTTCTAATCCCCTATATTCATACTCAGATGACGACTTCAACTGTCTATTGAGTTAAAACTCTTGAGTTCTTAAAATGATTTATATTATCAAAATTTTGCTCCATGTAATAATCTTAGCAGATAAATGCTACGGGAGTTTCCTTCTAACGTAATTTCCCTTGTCCCCTTATTTGCATGGTTGACAATAAATCAATATTTTATCTATAGTCCTTTCGATATTGATCATTGCTCTTACAGCCAATACTTAACAGTGTTAATACTCCACCTCATTATCCTAGTTTAACGTATGATTAGACTCAGGCGGAGGGTGAAGTACTGGTCTCCTCCACGTAGTTGAATCTCCACCCTTGGATGTTAATTCAGGAATAACCTTATTTATCATCCCCTTGTTTTTGCCTGCCTTTATTCTATGATTTAGAACAAGGAACTACGGTAAGTCTTGCTACGTTTTTATTTAAATCCCTAGGAAGCCCCTTTAACTTTCCTGGTCCCAGGCAGACTTCCCATATAGAACTCGTATTTGTCGGTTTATCGAGATTTATTTACACTTCTCACACGTTCCCGTTTGTTTATTCGGTAAGGAATCATTACACTATTTAAGGTGTTCCGAGTTACTTGTTGAGTAAATATTAAGGAAGAAACAAAGAGTTGTCTGGATGAGTAAATTATATGATGATCCTAATAATTTGACCAATCCTAAGAACACCTTTAGGATTATGACCTCTTAAGTTCGTATACTGTTCCTATGAGAAGGTCGATAATCACAATGCATTCGGGTTGCCTATTTTATAAGACACTGATATTTAAACACGATCCTTATTATACACACATTTCCTTACAGTTTAAACCCTACCATCATAGACGTCCGTCAGGAGGGGTCAGACAGAGGCCATAAGTACGAATCTTTTCTAAGATAGAAAGTTGTGCATCTCATTACCTAACCTAGTCAGAGATACCTCCCTTGATTAAGGTTAAAGAGTTCTCGAAAAGGTAAGTCCAAGGCGATCATTATGACTTCACTACGAGTAATCCACTCTCTCAGGGTTTGTCAACATATTTTTACGATATAAGTTTTTCCTTCGGTTTTTTCAAACATGCATAAAATCATAGTTATTCATATGGACAATATATAGACACAACTAAAAAATCATCACTGCAATGTATTAATAGACGGCATCCCTTTATTATAATATCAATCACTACTTGTAAGATATAAAACAGCATATACTCTCTTATAGGCGTTCTCGTGATGATTTTAGTGCTCAGCCTACTTCTAAGAGGGTTTATGCTGTTTGTTTTAAAGATAATGGGCGAAGGCCTAAATCCTATCTTTCCGCTTTTTGTTAGGTTACTTAATGTTCTTTCCGTATGTCCATAGATTAAAATTCCTAGTGGAATATATATTTTCCTTCCTTTCATCCCGTTATATTCTCCTTTATACTGAGCTGGTATAATATTACTCCGGGGAAAGACTCTTCCCTTCGTTAATGGGACTAACCATTCCCTTTAAAAGTCTTTGCATAAAAGAAACGGAGGGATTCAGTAGGCTCCTGATGTGCCCCACTCTTCGTCAGAAGTATCTTCAATAACTTTAGGGGGGGATATCAGAGGTTTCGTTTGCTGGACAGGGACTGCTTCTATTTCTGGAAATACAGGGTAATTGTAAAGGGGGGTAATCTCCGGCTTCTTGAGTCGAAGACCCTCTTTCGTTATTTGAATGCACATCATACTGCTCAATTCCCTGGGTGTTAGCTTTAGGCCTCCGAGGCTGGGCTGGGGATTCTTTTTTTCTTTAGTGTTTTTGGAAGACATCTTTTCTAATTCCTTCTTCGGAGTCATCATCCTCTGCTATTGGAAGATTCGTAATAACACTAATTGGGTTAAACACTTCGTTGTTGGGTTCCACTCTAAATAGTGTCTTTCTTGGTAATTAATTGGGATGACACTAATCGGGTTAAACACTCGTTCTTTTTGGGGGGAGCAATATCCTCCTGGTCGTAATTTATTGGAATGAAATTATGCGGGTTAAACACTTTTCCTTCTTTACTGCCTAAGATATTGCTGTTTGTAATTTATTGGATTGACATTAAACGGGGGAAACA
>NW_008482068.1:0-2903 GCF_000524495.1 Plasmodium inui San Antonio 1
AAAGGGAGACTACGGGGGGTTTATCCCCTGTGCGTGGATTGGGCATTATGGTTCAAGATTCCGGGGTTAAGTCTGATGTTCCTTACCACAGGAGCTTCCCCCGCACGGTAAGGCCGTTGGGTGGATTCCTATCTTTTAACGGTCCTGGGGCGGGAGTGGTGGGATTACCTTTCCAGAGTCTGGTTAAGTTTTAGGTTCTTTCTCTACCGTGGTGGGCTCAGGGGGGTTCTGTCAGTTTTATCGTTCAGGGTTAAGATTTGGGGTGGGAACAATAGAATGGGGAGTGAAGGGTTTACAGTTTAGGGTTCAGGGATCAAGGTGTAGGTTTAGTCTTCAAGCTTTGGGTTTAGTGTTCAAGGTCTAGTGTTTCAGAGTTTAGGGTTTAGGTTCGGGGTTAGGGGTCAGGGTTTACGGTTTAGGTTTACGGTTCAGGTTTCAGGGTTTAGCGTTCAGGGGTGGTGGGCTAAGGAATCAGGTTTAGGGTTCACGTTTCAGGGTTCAGGTTTCAGGGTTCAGGGTTTAGGGTTCACGTTTCAGGGTTCAGGTTTCAGGGTTCAGGGTTTAGGGTTCAGGGTTCAGGTTTAGGGTTCATGGTCTACGGTTCAGGGATTACGGGTTCATGGTTCAGGGTTTAGAGTTTAGGGTTCAGGGTTTAGGATTCAGGGATTAGCGTTCAGGGTTTAGGGTTTAGGCGGTTCTGGTTCAGGGTTTAGGGTTTATGTTTAGGTTCAGGGTTCAGGGATTAGGGTTTAGGGTTGAGGGTTCAGGGATTAACCTTCAGGGCCTACGACTTCATGGTCTAGGGTTAGGTTTAGGGTTTAGGGGTTAGGGTTCAGGTTCAGGGTTCAGGGTTGTCGGTTTAGTGTTAGTTTTACGGTTTAGGGATTTGGTTTAGCCTTTTAGGCTTAGGTTTCCTTGTCTAGGGTTTAGGGTTAGGTTTATGGCTCAGGTTTTACGGCTTCCGGTTGGCTGTGGACCCTTTATTGTCTACGGAACAGTTTGTTATGTTGTCGGTTTCATGTTTCAAGATTCACACTTGAGCCGTTATTTCTTAGTGATCACGGCCCATGATCTTGTGAAGATTTTCCTCCTCTATATTGCTTGTTCTCTGGTTCATGTGGTATTTGTGACGATTTCGGGCGTTAGGGTCAGGGGTCATTCCTTAATCCTCATCTCAGTTGTTTTTGTTACGTCCCCTTCGCTTTTTAGTCTTCGGTTGTCTCGGAGTTTCGCTTATGGCTTATATGGGGTTTTCGTCTTATCCCTTCCATTCTCTTTCCTGGTTAAAGCGTATTTTGGTTAAGCTCAACCTGGAAGGCCGGGGTCGCCTGGGGGTTTCCTTGTCTAATCTTTATCTTTGTGAGTTCAAGCATCTACGTGTAGGGACCACAGGCAGTGCTCCCCCTCCAGGTGTGAGAGTGCCGCTCTCATGGATTTAGATCTCATAGACCTTGGGTTAAGGGGGTCTTGTGTTCTTCTATTGATTATTCTTCGCTGAGTATCTTTCATTTGTTCTGACTTGGAGCTTTGGGGTTTAGTCGCTGCTGCTTTGTCGTGAGTTCGGTTGGATTGAGGGGGTAGGAGAGGGGTTCTGGCGACATTTTTTTCAGTTTTTCGTCATTTCCTATTTTTCCGCTTTAGGTTGAGGCTTCTTGTGGTCCTTGTGTATTGATCTGGGAGTTGGGCTTCGGGGGTTAGTCGGTGCCTGGAGGTTACTTATTAGGTCCTATTTCCTAGTGATCTCGGTATATGCTTTACCCTTTATGGAGGAGTCTTCTGCATTTAGTGTTTAGGGATCAGGGAGCAGGTTGGAGTTTCTCGCAGTTAGAAGTTAGGGACCTGTTGTCTGGCTTTATTCTTTCAGAGTTGGTGTTGGGGATGAGAGTTGTTAATCCGCTTGGCTTTGGTGTTATTTGGGATTTTTTAAGGCTTCTGATTGATAGTTTAGAGTTTTTCCTCTATTATTTACTTGTCATGGTTCATCTCTAGGATGTATTCTGTAGTTGTTACGCTGATTTTTCTCTATTGCGTTTTTCCTGCCGCGAATTTACCCTTGCTCCCCTAATATTTACGCGTCACCATTTATTATACACGTGGGAAGCCTTATTGTCCATACTTTGTGTGCTATGCTTCGTCTTGTGATTCGTTCTCTTCTTTTGTGGGCTCCTATTAGTGGCTGTCATAATTTTTCGGCTTAATGTTTTGGGGCTGATTCGGTTGTTCTACCTCTAGGCCTGTTTCCCTACGGTTGCTTTATCTGCTTTAAGGCCTTAATTTGCTTCTTCTTTTTTTTCTATAACCTGTTTCGTGTATGTTGACTTAGTCTCCTCATTTGACTCACTCCTTTGGGCAGCGGGTATAGGTAACCCCTTTTATTTCTCAGCTTTTAGCCGTTAGACCTTATTCCTTAGTTGTTATGGCTTTGTTTCATATTTAGCCTGCCTTATGTCAGCGTTTTTTCCCTTTCATTCAAGACGGACTTTTGGGGGGGCTTTCTTAATTGTAGGACTGCCGAGATATGTTCGCTGGCTTCGATCCGTAATTTTCCTGCTTCAATGGCTACTCTTCCTTCTTTAGCTCTTGAAGGTTATCCTGACGACTGAATTGATCTTTGCTAATGCCTGTGGGGGTAGCCCTGACAGATTTCATCATGTGTTCCTTTTCTGTACGCCTTAGGATTAGGGGCTGGCTGTGGGTTCCTTATTGGGTCGTGATGAAGCTTTAGGGAGTGATGATAACGGATCTTACGTATCAAAATGAATTGGCCTTTATAATTCTTTGATTTTAGCTTCTACTAAAAAATAACTATCAATACAGTAAGTGAGGTTGCCTGTATATCTACATATGTATGCATTTCTGGAGGAATTAGAAATAATTCCTTTATTCTTTAATGAGATTACAGC